>NW_027590821.1:155000-165522 GCF_964213995.1 Mustelus asterias
GATTGGAAAAATCAAATTAGCGAGGATAGGCGTGAGGGAGAGTTCATTGAAGTATTCGAGATCGTTTCTTGGAGCAATACGTTCTGGAACCAACCAGCGAGCAGGCTATTTTGGATTTGGCATGCCTTAGTTTTTATCTTTATGTTATCTTTAACTTCCTTGCTGGGGCGGCGATGGCCTAGTGGCATTATCGCTCGGCTCTTAATCCAGGGGTGTAATGAAGAGGGATGAAATAATGATCTCAGAGTTAAGGATTCTCCAAGGAAGAGTGATCATAATATCATAGAATTCAAAATTCACTGTGAGGTTGAGAAAGTGGAGTCTCACACTAGTTTTCTCGAGATAAACAAAGGTAATTATGTAGGCGTGAGGACAGATTTCGCGCTAGTTGCACTGGACGGGGAGATTAAAAGGTAAGGTAGTTGACGAACATTAGCAGATACTTAAGCAGATATTAAATTCCTCCCAACTAAAATATATTCCAGAGAGGAAGAAAGATTGTAAAAAAAATCCATGGCTTTCTCTTTAATTCAATCATGGGACACGGGCGTCGCTGGCTGGGCCAGCATTTATTGCCCATCCCTAGTTGCCCTTGGAGGGCAGTTAAGAGTCAACCACATTGCTGTGGCTCTGGAGTCACATGTAGGCCAGACCGGGTAAGGATGGCAGATTTCCTTCCCTAAAGGGCATGAGTGAACCAGATGGGGTTTACCGACAATCGACAATGGTTTCAGGGTAATCAGTAGATTCTTAATTCCAGATTAGTTTTATTGAATTCAAATTCCACCATCTGCCGTGGTGGGATTCGAACCCGGGTCCCAGGAACATTCGTTGAGTTTCTGGATTAAGAGTCGAGCGATAATACCACGAGGCCATCGCCGCCCCAGCAAGGAAGTTAAAGACAATATAAAGATAAAAATTAAGGTATGCCATATTGGAAAGGCCAGTGGCAGGCTGGAAGATTAGGAAACTTTTAATGATCAACAAATAGTTACTTAAAAAGTAATACAAAGAGCAAAGAAAAACTATGGAAAAACATGAGCACAAAATAGAAAAAAGTGGAGCGAATGTTTCTATAAATATAGAAAAAGGAAGAGAGTAGCTAAAGTGAATGTTGGTCCCATCGAGGATGAGACTGGGGAGTTAATAGTGAGGAATGCCAGAGACACTAAATCAGTATTTGTCCTCAGTATTCAGGTGGAGGACATCAGTACCATCCCAATAGTAACACGTAACACAGAGGTTATAGAAAGAGAGGAACTTAATACAATTAACAATCAGCGTTATGCCTCTTCATAATCACTTACCATGAAACTATATTTATTCCTCTGCTTGAATGCTGATGTTTTTGCCTGTATCTGACGCATGATATCCAATTATTTTCTCCGCATCCTCTCCAAAGCTTTGCTGAAATGTTTCCTGTATTTTTCAAAGGCTGTCCCTGTATTTTGCTTGTATTCCGAGGACTTTTTAAATTACTTTGTGGGACACGGGCATCGCTGGCTGGCCAGCATTTATTGCCCATCCCTATTTGCCCTTGGAGGGCATTTGAGAGTCAACCACATTGCAGTGGAGTCACATGTAGGCCAGACCGGGTAAGGACGGCAGATTTCCTTTACTGAAGGACATTAGTGAACCAGATGGGTTTTTCCCGACAATGGTTTCATGGTCATCAGTAGATTCTTAATTCCAGACATATATTTTTTATTGAATTCAAATTCCACCATCTGCCGTGGTGGGATTTGAACGCGGGTCCCTACAACATTAGCTGAGTTTCCAGATTAATAGTCGAGTGATAATACCACGAGGCCATCGACTCCCCTTTTTCAAGTATGGACAGAACTCAGAGAGAGAGAAGCGGAGAGGCAGTCAGAGTATCTGAGATCGGGAGAGAGAGAGAGAGGAGGGGAGGGGATGGAGAGATAGAAAGGGCTGGACAAATACCCGGGGATCAAATTCTCTGCCCACATCAGCGATGAGGTTTCGCTCCTGGACTGGCTAATGCCATCTTGCTGAACCTCTGGGACAAGTGTCCCAACTGCGTCAGGAACAGTCACTGAGAGATGGACCCGTTTATTAAATTATCAAACATTAATGGCATTGCATTGACAAAGCTCTGCTCATACAGGATCAACTCCCTGTATTAAATATTAAAAAGAAAGACTCGGCTTTGAGATTTCACTGGGGAGATTCAGGAAGAGATTCACAGCAACCAATCTAGTTAAAGCTGGAGGAGGTCAGAGGTCGGCAGTAACTCTGACTGCCTGGATGCTCTCACTGTTAATGTGAGCGTAATTATTGTGGAATTACCATCCACTGCTCACATCACCACTCCCAGGACAGGTACAGCACGGGGTTAGATACAGAGTAAAGCTCCCTCTACACTGTCCCCATGAAACACTCCCAGGACAGGTACAGCACAGGGTTAGATACAGAGTAAAACTCCCTCTACACTGTCCCCATCAAACACTCCCAGGACAGGTACAGCACGGGGTTAGATACAGAGTAAAACTCCCTCTACACTGTCCCCATCAAACACTCCCAGGCCAGGTACAGCACAGGGTTAGATACAGAGTAAAGCTCCCTCTACACTGTCCCATCAAACACACACAGGACAGGTACAGCACGGGGTTAGATACAGAGTAACACTCCCTCTACACTGTCCCCATTAAACACTCCCAGGACAGGTGCAGCATGGGGTTAGATACAGAGTAAAACTCCCTCGGCACTGTCCCCATCAAACACTCCCAGGACAGGTACAGCACGGGGTTAGATACAGAGTAAAACTCCCTCTACACTGTCCCCATCAAACACTCCCAGGACAGGTACAGCACAGGGTTAGATACAGAGTAAAGCTCCCTCTACACTGTCCCATCAAACACACACAGGACAGGTACAGCACGGGGTTAGATACAGAGTAACGCTCCCTCTACACTGTCCCCATTAAACACTCCCAGGACAGGTGCAGCATGGGGTTAGATACAGAGTAAAACTCCCTCGACACTGTCCCCATCAAACACTCCCAGGACAGCTACAGCACGGGGTTAGATACAGAGTAAAACTCCCTCTACACTGTCCCCATCAAACACTCCCAGGACAGGTACAGCACAGGGTTAGATACAGAGTAAAGCTCCCTCTACACTGTCCCATCAAACACACACAGGACAGGTACAGCACGGGGTTAGATACAGAGTAACGCTCCCTCTACACTGTCCCCATTAAACACTCCCAGGACAGGTGCAGCATGGGGTTAGATACAGAGTAAAACTCCCTCGACACTGTCCCCATCAAACACTCCCAGGACAGGTACAGCACGGGGTTAGATACAGAGTAAAGCTCCCTCTACACTGTCCCCATCAAACACTCCCAGGACAGGTACAGCACGGGGTTAGATACAGAGTAAAGCTCCCTCTACACTGTCCTCATCAAACACTCCCAGGACAGGTACAGCATGGGGTTAGATACAGAGTAAAGCTCCCTCTACACTGTCCCCATCAAACACTCCCAGGACAGGTACAGCACGGGGTTAGATACAGAGTAAAGCTCCCTCTACACTGTCCTCATCAAGCACTCCCAGGACAGGTACAGCACGGGGTTAGATACAGAGTAAAGCTCCCTCTACACTGTCCCCATCAAACACTCCCAGGACTGGTACAGCACGGGGTTAGATACAGAGTATAGCTCCCTCTACACTGTCCCCATCAAACACTCCCAGGACAGGTACAGCACAGGGTTAGATACAGAGTAAAACTCCCTCGGCACTGTCCCCATCAAACACTCCCAGGACAGGTACAGCACAGGGTTAGATACAGAGTAAAACTCCCTCTACACTGTCCCCATCAAACACTCCCAGGACAGGTACAGCACGGGGTTAGATACAGAGTAAAACTCCCTCTACACTGTCCCCCATCAAACACTCCCAGGACAGGTACAGCACGGGGTTAGATACAGAGTAAAGCTCCCTCTACACTGTCCCCATCAAACACTCCCAGGACAGGTACAGCACGGGGTTAGATACAGAGTAAAGCTCCCTCTACACTGTCCCCATCAAACACTCTCAGGACAGGTACAACACAGCGGGTTAGATACAGAGTAAAGCTCCCTCTACACTGTCCCCATCAAACACTCTCAGGACAGGTACAGCACGGGGTTAGATACAGAGTAAACCTTCCTCTACACTGTCCCCCATCAAACACTCCCAGGACAGGTACAGCACGGGGTTAGATACAGAGTAAAGCTCCCTCTACACTGTCTCCATCGAACACTCCCAGGACAGGTACAGCACGGGGTTAGATACAGTGTAAAGCTCCCTCTCCACTGTCCCCCATCAAACACTCCCAAGACAGGTACAGCACGGGGTTAGATACAGAGTAAAGCTCCCTCTACACTGTCCCCATCAAACATTCCCTGAGCCCCTCCTGCCCTTGGCCCAGGTCGATAGTACGGACCACCACCATGTGTGGCTAAGATTAGTTACATGTCTCATCGCAGACCCCTGGGGGATATGACACTGACCCCTCCTTGCTGATTCTGTGCAGTTGGGGGACACACTCAGTTCTTCTCTCAAGGGAGCTTTTTTATTTTGAATGCGGCCTCCATCCAATGGGCGCAGATAAGGGTAAGGACAACCCAGGTTGCTGCTGAGGGAGTGGCCTTTCTCCCCACCCCCTCACCCCCGCTTGGATCACAGCTTGACATCTCTGCGCAATTTGTTTGTGAGGTGGGCTCTGTATCGCTCCTCCCATCTGCCCCGTCACACCCGCCCTCCCTCACTTTTCATTCAGCCAGTCGGCTTAGCAACATCTTGCATTTTAATAGCATCTTCAAAAGAGTTTTTGAAAAGTCCCTCGGCACCTCATTTAATCATTGCTTCTCCCATCAAAGTAAATGGGTGCGTGGGGAGGACACAAAGCAAAGACAGAACGTTTGCCAAACATTTCATCTCCGTCAAGCTGGAAGGCTTCATCGATCACAGGTAGGCCAGTCCCCCATGATTGGTCAGTCACAGTCAGGTGATCCAAACAGCCATGACTGAGTTAATGAGATGAACGGTTTGGAATTCTGTTTCTGATAGTTTTAGACGACAGCATCTGAATCACTATTTTCCACAATAATAAATGTTTTTGTTTTATTTATGTAAATAAATATATGTGTGAGAGAGTGAGTGTGTGAGAGAGTGTGTGCGAGAGTGAGTGTGTGCGAGAGTGTGTGTGCACACACAAGTGTGTGTGTGTGTGCACTCGAGTGCGTGTGTGTGTGCACGCTCGAGTGTGTGTGTGCACTTGAGTGTGTGTGTGTGCGCATGTTTGTGTGCATGCGTGAGTGTGTGTGTGCGCATGTTTGTGTGCGAGTGTGAGTGTGCGCGTGCAAGTGTGTGCACACGTGAGTGTGTGCGTGCACGGGTGTGTGTGCGTGTGAGAGTGTGCGCGCGAGTGTATGCCCGTGTGTGTGCGTGCGGGTGTGTGTGTGCACAAGTGTGCGTGCGTATGTATCGATGTATTTCTAAGGCAGGGTGGTGTTCCCATGCGTCTGCTTCCTTGTCTTGGGTGTCAGTGGCTGTGGGTTTGTGGCCACACTCTCTCACACTCTCTCACACTCTCTCACCCTCTCACACTCTCTCACACTCTCTCACACTCTCTCACCCTCTCACACTCTCTCACACTCTCTCACACTCTCTCACACTCTCTCACCCTCTCACACTCTCTCACACTCTCTCACACTCTCTCTCACTCTCTCTCACTCTCTCACCCTCTCACACTCTCTCACACTCTCTCACACTCTCACACTCACACTCACACTCACCCACTCTCTCACACTCACCCACTCTCTCACACTCTCTCACACTCTCACTCTCTCTCACACTCTCACTCTCTCTCACACTCTCACACTCTCTCACACTCACACTCTCTCACAGTCTCTCACACTACAAAGAACAAAGAACAATATAGCACAGGAACAGGCCCTTCGGCCCTCCAAGCCCGTGCCGCTCCCTGGTCCAAACTAGACCATTCTTTTATATCCCTCCATTCCCACTCCGTTCATGTGGCTATCTAGATAAGTCTTAAACGTTCCCAGTGTGTCCGCCTCCACCACCTTGCCTGGCAGCGCATTCCAGGCCCCCACCACCCTCTGTGTAAAATATGTCCTTCTGATATCTGTGTTAAACCTCCCCCCCCCTCACCTTGAACCTATAACCCCTCGTGAACGTCACCACCGACCTGGGGAAAAGCTTCCCACCGTTCACCCTATCTATGCCTTTCATAATTTTATACACCTCTATTAAGCCTCCCCTCATCCTTCGTCTTTCCAGTGAGAACAACCCCAGTTTACCCAATCTCTCCTCATAACCAAGCCCCTCCATACCAGGCAACATCCTGGTAAACCTCCTCTGTACTCTCTCCAAAGCCTCCACGTCCTTCTGGTAGTGTGGCAACCAGAACTGGACGCAGTATTCCAAATGCGGCCGAACCAACGTTCTATACAACTGCAACGTCAGACCCCAACTTTTATACTCTATGCCCCGTCCTATAAAGGCAAGCATGCCATATGCCTTCTTCACCACCTTCTCCACTTGTGACGTCACCTTCAAGGATCTGTGGACTTGCACACCCAGGTCCCTCTGCGTATCTACACCCTTTATAAGAACATAAGAAATAGGAGCAGGAGTAGGCCATCTAGCCCCTCGAGCCTGCCCCGCCATTCAATAAGATCATGGCTGATCTGACGTGGATCAGTACCACTTACCCGCCTGATCCCCATAACCCTTAATTCCCTTACCGATCAGGAATCCATCCATCCGCGCTTTAAACATATTCAGCGAGGTAGCCTCCACCACCTCAGTGGGCAGAGAATTCCAGAGATTCACCACCCTCTGGGAGAAGAAGTTCCTCCTCAACTCTGTCTTAAACCGACCCCCCTTTATTTTGAGGCTGTGTCCTCTAGTTTTCACTTCCTTACTAAGTGGAAAGAATCTCTCCGCCTCCACCCTATCCAGCCCCCGCATTATCTTATAAGTCTCCATAAGATCCCCCCTCATCCTTCTAAACTCCAACGAGTACAAACCCAATCTCCTCAGCCTCTCCTCATAATCCAAACCCCTCATCTCCGGTATCAACCTGGTGAACCTTCTCTGCACTCCCTCCAATGCCAATATATCCTTCCTCATATAAGGGGACCAATACTGCACACAGTATTCCAGCTGCGGCCTCACCAATGCCCTGTACAGGTGCATCAAGACATCCCTGCTTTTATATTCTATGCCCTTCGCAATATAGGCCAACATCCCATTTGCCTTCTTGATCACCTGTTGTACCTGCAGACTGGGCTTTTGCGTCTCATGCACAAGGACCCCCAGGTCCCTTTGCACGGTAGCATGTTTTAATTTGTTTCCATTGAGATAGTAATCCCATTTGTTATTATTTCCTCCAAAGTGTATAACCTCGCATTTATCAACGTTATACTCCATTTGCCATATCCTCGCCCACTCACTCAGCCTGTCCAAATCTCTCTGCAGATCTTCTCCGTCCTCCACACGATTCACTTTTCCACTTATCTTTGTGTCGTCTGCAAACTTCGTTACCCTACACTCCGTCCCCTCCTCCAGATCATCTATATAAATGGTAAATAGTTGCGGCCCGAGTACCGATCCCTGCGGCACGCCACTAGTTACCTTCCTCCAACCGGAAAAACACCCATTTATTCCGACTCTTTGCTTCCTGTCGGATAGCCAGTCCCCAATCCACTTTAACACACTACCCCCAACTCCGTGTGCCCTAATCTTCTTCAGCAGCCTTTTATGGGGCACCTTATCAAACGCCTTTTGGAAATCCAAAAACACCGCATCCACCGGTTCTCCTCCATCAACCGCCCTAGTCACATCTTCATAAAAATCCAACATGTTCGTCAAGCACGACTTTCCCCTCATGAATCCATGCTGCGTCTGATTGATCGAACCATTTCTATCCAGATGCCCTGCTATCTCCTCTTTAATAATGGATTCCAGCATTTTCCCTACTACAGACGTTAAGCTGACCGGCCTATAGTTACCCGCCTTTTGTCTCCTTCCTTTTTTAAACAGCGGCGTAACATTAGCCGTTTTCCAATCAACCGGCACTACCCCAGAATGCAACGAGTTTTGATAAATAATCACTAACGCATCCACTATTACCTCTGACATTTCTTTCAATACCCTGGGATGCATTCCATCCGGACCCGGGGACTTGTCCACCTTCAGTCCCATTAGTCTACCCAGCACTGCCTCTCTGGTAACATTAATTGTATTAAGTATTTCTCCTGCTGCCAACCCTCTATCGTTAATATTTGGCAAACTATTTGTGTCCTCCACCGTGAAGACCGACACAAAAAACTTATTTAAAGACTCAGCCATATCCTCATTTCCCACTATTAACTCCCCCCTCTCGTCCTCCAAGGGTCCAACATTCACTCTAGCCACTCTATTCCTTTTTATATATTTATAAAAACTTTTACTATCATTTTTTATATTAATTGCTAGCCTAGCTTCATAGTCTATCCTTCCTTTCTTTATCGCTTTCCTAGTCTCTCTTTGTTGTTTCTTAAATTTTTCCCAATCACTTGTTTCTCCACTATTTTTGGCCACTCTGTACGCAGCTGTTTTTATTTTAATACTCTCCTTTATTTCCTTCGTTATCCACGGCTGGTTCTCCCTTTTCTTACAATCCTTGTTATTTGCTGGAATATATTTTTGCTGAGAACTGAAAAGGATCTCGTTAAAAATCCTCCACTGTTCCTCAGCTATCCTACCTGCCAGCCTGGTTCTGCCATTTATCGTATAGCTCCTCCCTACATTATTTCTACCAAAATGCATCACTTCGCATTTATCTGGATTGAACTCCATCTGCCATTTCTTTGCCCAAATTTCCAGCCTATCTATATCCTTCTGTAGCTTCTGACAATGCTCCTCACTATCTGCAAGTCCTGCCAATTTTGTGTCGTCCGCAAACTTACTGATCACCCCAGTTACACCTTCTTCCAGATCGTTTATATAAATCACAAACAGCAGAGGTCCCAATACAGAGCCCTGCGGAACACCACTAGTCACAGGCCTCCAGCCGGAAAAAGACCCTTCCACTACCACCCTCTGTCTTCTGTGGCCAAGCCAGTTCTCCACCCATCTAGCCACCTCCCCCTTTATCCCATGAGATCCAATCTTTTTCACCAGCCTACCATGAGGGACTTTGTCAAACGCTTTACTAAAGTCCATATAGACGACATCCATGGCCCTTCCCTCGTCAACCATTCTGGTCACTTCTTCACTTCTTCAACCATTCTGGTCACTCACACATCCTCTCACACTCTTACACTCTCTCACACTCTCTCACACTCTCACACTCTCTCACACTCTCAGACATTCTCCCACACTCTCTCACACTCTCTCACACTGTCTCACACTCTCTCACCCACTCTCTCACACTCTCACACTCTCACACTCACCCACTCTCTCATACTCTCTCTCCCAGTCTCTCACACTCTCTCACAGTCTCTCACACTCACACTCTCTCACACTCTCACACTCTCTCACACTCTCCCACACTCTCACACTCTCACACTCTCTCACACTCTCACACTCTCTCACACTCTCACACACTCTCCCACACTTTCTCACACTCACACTCTCTCACACTCTCGCACACTATCAGACTCTCTCACTCTCACACTCTCACACTCACCCACTCACCCACTCTCTCACATGCTGTCTCACTCACTCACACTGTCACACTCTCTCACATTCCCACACTCCCACAGTCCCACTCTCTCGCACTCTCTCACTCTCTCGCTCTCTCACACGCTCTCACAGTCTCTCACACTCTCACACTCACCCACTCTCTTGCACTCTCTCACACTCTCACACTCTCTCACTCTCTCACTCTCTCTCACACTCTCACACTCTCTCACTCTCTCACACTCACCTATTCACCCACTCTCTCACACGCTCTCACACTCACTCACACTCTCACACTCTCTCACACTCTCTCAGACTCCCCACTCTCACACTCCCACAGTCCCACTCTCTCACACTCTCTCACACTCTCACTCTCTCACACTCTCTCACACTCTCTCACTCTCTCACACTCTCTCACACTCTCTCACTCTCTCACACTCTCACACTCTCTCACACTCTCTCACACTCTCTCACACTCTCACACTCACCCACTCTCACACTCTCTCAGACTCTCTCACACTCGCTCACACTCTCACACTCTCTCACACTCTCACGCACGCTCTCACACTCTCACACTCACCCACTCTCTTGCACTCTCTTACACTCTCTCACTCTCTCACACTCTCACACTCAACCACTCTCTCACTCTCTCACACTCTCTCACACTCTCACACTCTCACACGCTCACACTCACCCACTCTCTCACACTCTCTCACACTCTCTCACACTCCCACACTCTCGCACTCCCACACTCACCCACTCTCTCACTCTCTCCCTCTCTTTCACTCCCTCACTCTCTCCCTCACTCCCCCTCTCTCTCAC
>NW_027590822.1:0-75000 GCF_964213995.1 Mustelus asterias
CCCCTCTCTCCCCCCGTCGCAGCCCCTCTCTCCCCCCGTCGCAGCCCCTCTCTCCCCCCGTCGCAGCCCCTCTCTCCCCCCGTCGCAGCCCCTCTCTCCCCCCGTCGCAGCCCCTCTCTCCCCCCGTCGCAGCCCTCTCTCCCCCCGTCGCAGCCCCTCTCTCCCCCCGTCGCAGCCCCTCTCTCCCCCGTCGCAGCCCCTCTCTCCCCCCGTCGCAGCCCCTCTCTCCCCCCGTCGCAGCCCCTCTCTCCCCCCGTCGCAGCCCCTCTCTCCCCCCGTCGCAGCCCCTCTCTCCCCCCGTCGCAGCCCCTCTCTCCCCCCGTCGCAGCCCCTCTCTCCCCCGTCGCACCCCCCCTCCCCCCCGTCGCACCCCCCCTCCCCCCCCGTCGCACCCCCCTCCCCCCGTCGCACCCCATCTCCCCCCCCGTCGCACCCCATCTCCCCCCCCGTCGCACCCCCTCTCTCCCCCGTCGCACCCCCCTCTCTCCCCCCCGTCGCACCCCCTCTCTCCCCCCGTCGCACCCCCTCTCTCCCCCCGTCGCACCCCCTCTCTCCCCCCGTCGCACCCCCTCTCTCCCCCCGTCGCACCCCCTCTCTCCCCCCCGTCGCTCCCCCTCTCTCCCCCCCGTCGCTCCCCCTCTCTCCCCCCGTCGCTCCCCCTCTCTCCCCCCGTCGCTCCCCCTCTCTCCCCCCGTCGCTCCCCCTCTCTCCCCCCGTGGCCCCCCTCTCTGCCCCCGTCTCTCCCCCCCCCCACCCCGTGGCCCTGCCCCGCCCACCCACCCCCCCGCCCCCCCGCCCACCCCCCCGCCCCGTCACCCCCCCCCGCGGCCCCGTCCCCCCTCCCTTCTCTCCCCCCACCCCCCTCCCTTCTCTCCCCCCACCCCCCTCCCTTCTCTCCCCCCACCCCCCTCCCTTCTCTCCCCCCACCATCTGCCCCCCCACCGTCATACCCCCCCACTCTCTCCCCGTTTTGCCTCCTCTCTCTGACCACTTTCCATTTTCCTGACAGGTTTTAATTCCCGGATATCAAAGCCCAAGGGCCCTCGACCTCCCCCTGAGATGTGGGCTGTGTATGGGCAGTGAGGGCGGCCATCTTGTGGGAGTGAGGCTTCGGGCCTAGTCTGCCAGAGACTGAGATGTTGAAGACAACGTCACGGCGAATGCTTTAGCATCATGTTGGGAGTGGGGATGAGAATATTTTTAATCAATTGTGCACTTTTGAATTTGAGCAGTAAAGTATTACCAACGAAACCAGTCTCTGTGCGTGCGTGTGTGTCTGTGTGTGATTTGGATTTGATTTATTATTGTCACGTGTATTAGTATGCAGTGAAAAGTATTGTTTATTATGCACCTTACAGACAAAGCATACTGTTCATAGAGAAGGAAAGGAGAGAGTGCAGAATGTAGTGTTACAGTCATAGCTAGGGTGTAGAGAAAGATCAACTCAATGCAAGGTAAGTCCATTCAAAAGTCTGACAGCAGCAGGGAAGAAGCTGTTCTTGAGTCGATTGGTGCGTGACCTCAGACTTTTGTACCTTTTTCCCAACGGAAGAAGGTGGAAGAGAGAATGTCCGGGGTGCGTGGGGTCCTTAATTATGCTGGCTGCTTTGTTGAGGCAGCAGGAAGTGTAGACAGTGTCAATGGATGGGAGGCTGGTTTGCGTGATGGATTGGGCTACATTCACGACCTTTTGTAGTTTCTTGCGGTCTTGGGCAGAGCAGGAGCCCCAGACCAA
This sequence comes from Mustelus asterias, assembly GCF_964213995.1. Taxonomy (NCBI): domain Eukaryota; kingdom Metazoa; phylum Chordata; class Chondrichthyes; order Carcharhiniformes; family Triakidae; genus Mustelus; species Mustelus asterias. The sequence goes on from NW_027590822.1 coordinate 1,736, forward strand.
GCTGTGATACAACCAGAAAGGATGCTGTCTATGGTGCATCTGTAAAAGTTGGTGAGAGTCGTAGCTGACATGCCAAATTTCCTTCGTCTTCTGAGAAAGTAGAGGCGTTGGTGGGGCTTTCTTAACTATAGTGTCGGCATGGGGGGACCAGGACAGGTTGTTGGTGATCTGGACACCTAAAAACTTGAAGCTCTCGACCCTTTCTACTTCGTCCCCGTTGATGTAGACAGGAGCATGTTCTCCTTTACGCTTCCTGAAGTCGATGACAATCTCCTTCGTTTTGTTGACATTGAGGGAGAGATTATTGTTGCTGCACCAGTTCACCAGATTCTCTATCTCATTCCTGTACTCTGTCTCTTCATTGTTTGAGATCCGACCCACTACGGTGGTGTCGTCAGCAAACTTGGAAATCGAGTTGGAGGGGGATTTGACCGCACAGTCAGAGGTGTATAAGGAGTATAGTAGGGGGCTGAGAACACAGCCTTGTGGGGCACCGGTGTTGAGGATGATCGTGGAGGAGGTGTTGTTGCCTATCCTTACTGATTGTGGTCTGTGAGTTAGGAAATTCAGGATCCAGTCACAGAGGGAGGAGCCGAGGCCCAGGCCATGGAGTTTGGAGATGTGTTTCGTGGGAATAATAGTGTTGAAGGCTGAGCTGTAGTGAATAAATAGGAGTCTGGAATAGATGTCCTTGTTATCTGGATGTTCCAGGGTTGAGTGCAGGGCCAGGGAGATGGTGTCTGCTGTGGACCTGTTGCTGCAGTCGGCAAACTAGTGGATCCAGGTAGTCCGGGAGGCTGGAATTGATTCGTGCCACGACTAACCTTTCGAAGCACTTCATAATGATGGATGTCAGAGCCACCGGACGATAGTTATTAAGGCACGCTGCTTGGCTTTTCATAGGTACCGGGATGATGGTTGTCTTCTTGAAGCAGATAGGGACCTCAGATTGTTGTAAAGAGAGATTGAAGATGTCTGTGAATACCCCCGTCAGCTGATCCACGCAGGATCTGAGTGCACACCCGGGTACCCCATCCGGGCCAGTCACTTTCTGTGGATTGACCTTCGAGAAAGCTGCTCTGACATCTGCAATGGTGACCCCAGATACAGGTTCATCCAGGGCTTCCAGGGTGGAGGGCATGCTCTCACTGACCTCTTGCTCAAAACAGGCGTAGAATGCATTGAGCTCATCAGGGAGGGGTGCATTGGACCCTGCGATTTTACATGCCTTCATCTTGTCTGTGTGTGTGTCTGTGTGTTTGTCTGCCTGTGTGTGCCTGTGCGTGTGTGCCTGTGCGTGTGTGTGTGTGTGTGTGTGTGCCTGTGCGTGCGTGTGTGTGTGTGTGTGCCTGTGTGTGTGCCTGTGCGTGTGTGTGTGCCTGTGCGTGTGTGTGTGTGTGCCTGTGTGTGTGTGTGCCTGTGTGTGTGTGTGTGCCTGTGTGTGTGTGTGCGTGTGTGTGTGTGCCTGTGTGTGTGTGCCTGTGTGTGTGTGTGCCTGTGTGTGTGTGTGCCTGTGTGTGTGTGTGCCTGTGTGTGTGTGTGCCTGTGTGTGTGTGTGCCTGTGTGTGTGCCTGTGTGTGTGTGTGCCTGTGTGTGTGTGTGCCTGTGTGTGTGTGTGCCTGTGTGTGTGTGTGCCTGTGTGTGTGTGTGCCTGTGTGTGCCTGTGTGTGTGTGTGCCTGTGTGTGTGTGTGCCTGTGTGTGTGTGTGCCTGTGTGTGTGTGTGCCTGTGTGTGTGTGTGCCTGTGTGTGTGTGTGCCTGTGTGTGTGTGTGCCTGTGCGTGTGTGTGCCTGTGCGTGTGTGTGCCTGTGCGTGTGTGTGCCTGTGCGTGTGTGTGCCTGTGTGTGTGGGGGGGCTCTGTGCGCATGTGTGCATTTTCATAGAATCCCGACAGTGCCGAAGGAGGCCATTCGGCCCATCGAGTCTGCACCGACCACAATCCCACCCAGGCCCTATCTCTATAACCCCAGGCATTTACCCTAGCTAGTCCCCCTGACACCAAGGCTTAATTTTAGCATGGCCAATGCACCTAACCCGCACATCGTTGGAGTGTGGGAGGAAACCGGAGCACCCGGAGGAAACCCACGCAGACACGGGGAGAATGTGCAAACCCCACACATAGTGACCCAAGGCTGAAATCGAACCTTGGCCCCTAGCGCTGTGAGGCAGCAGTGCGAACCGCTGTGCCAACGCCTTTTTTTAGTGACTGTCTTATATTGATGGCCCCATGGTTCTGGGATGGTGTCTCTCAGTCCCCCCTCTCTCTCAGGGAGATATCTGTGCACTGACTGGTGTCTCTCAGTCCCCCCTCTCTCTCTCAGGGAGTTTCTGTGCACTGACTGGTGTCTCTCAGTCCTCTCTCTCTCTCTCTCTCTCAGGGAGATATCTGTACACTGACTGGTGTCTCTCAGTCCCCTCCTTCTCTCAGGGAGATATCTGTACACTGACTGGTGTCTCTCAGTCCCCTCCTTCTCTCAGGGAGATATCTGTACACTGACTGGTGTCTCTCAGTCCCCCCTCTCTCTCTCAGGGAGGTATCTGTACACTGACTGGTGTCTCTCAGTCCCCTCCTTCTCTCAGGGAGATATCTGTACACTGACTGGTGTCTCTCAGTCCCCTCCTTCTCTCAGGGAGATATCTGTACACTGACTGGTGTCTCTCAGTCCCCCCTCTCTCTCTCAGGGAGGTATCTGTACACTGACTGGTGTCTCTCAGTCCCCTCCTTCTCTCAGGGAGATATCTGTACACTGACTGGTGTCTCTCAGTCCCCCCTCTCTCTCTCAGGGAGGTATCTGTACACTGACTGGTGTCTCTCAGTCCCCCCTCTCTCTCTCAGGGAGGTATCTGTACACTGACTGGTGTCTCTCAGTCCCCTCCTTCTCTCAGGGAGATATCTGTACACTGACTGGTGTCTCTCAGTCCCCCCTCTCTCTCTCAGGGAGGTATCTGTACACTGACTGGTGTCTCTCAGTCCCCTCCCTCTCTCAGGGAGATATCTGTACACTGACTGGTGTCTCTCAGTCCCCTCTCTCTCTCAGGGAGATATCTGTACATTGACTGGTGTCTCTCAGTCCCCTCTCTCTCTCAGGGAGATATCTGTGCACTGACTGGTGTCTCTCAGTCCCCTCTCTCTCTCAGGGAGATATCTGTGCACTGACTGGTGTCTCTCTGACGCAGTGGCTTCGCCGGAAAAGGGGGGAGGGAACGGAATAACTTGGGGCAGAAATGTAAATTTAAGAACCCCCACTAGCGCCTCCGCAGACTGACACCGCCATGGAGCCTGTCCAACCCCAATCTCAGTAAAAACACTTCGCGCAATGTGAATTGTGACAGGACCCCACTGGGTGGCACCAGAGAGCTTAACTCGTGTGTAATGGAGGCAGAGTGTGAATTAACTCTGGGATTAATCCCAGAGTAAACCGTGTGTACAGGGGGCGGAGGGGGGGAATACACGGCACGGTGGCACAGTGGTTGGCACTGCTGCCTCACAGCGCCAGGGACCCGGGTTCAATTCCCGGCTTGGGTCACTGTCTGTGTGGAGTTTGCACATTCTCCCCGTGTCTGCGTGGGTTTCCTCCGGGTGCTCCGGTTTCCTCCCGCAGTCCGAAAGATGTGCGAGTTCGGTTGATTGGCCATGATAAGTTGCCCCTTAGTGCCAGGGAGATTAGCTAGGGTATATGGATGGTGGTTTGGGGATAGGGCCTGGGTGGGATTGTGGTCGGTGCAGACTCAATGGGCTGAATGGCCTCCTTCTGCACTGTAGGGATTCTATGATTAATCCCACTGTTCCTTGCCCCTTCGCAATGTGCCATCCCCCGGATCCATTCGATACGTCGTTCATTCCCCACCCCTCCCACCCCCTCATCTTCCCCAACGCCCAGGATGAGCTTCTGCCGCGGCGCACACCGTAGTCGAATAGCTCACTCCCCGCCAGCGGGTGCCAGCGAATGGGAACCGATGGCACAGCCAACGGGGCCCAGCCTCCGGGGAGTGGGAGAGCGGGACGAAGGAAGGAAAGGCGAAAACCACCCACCCTCCCCCCCCCATCCCGGCTGGTGAACTGTGTGAGGCAGCGTCAGAGGCGAGTTCCCTGCTCCTGTCTGCAGTGGGCTCAGAGGGTCTGTGCAGGCGGGGACGCTTTCAGAGGCCAGATTGCTTTAGATGACGGGGGAGGGGAGGGGACCGGGAGCCGTAATTGCCGACTCCCTGACCTTTTCAATCTGCCTCGTGTACATGGGGCCCTGAGGGAGCGTCCCTGTCGCAGGTGATGAGAGCTCGCTGCTCCCAAATACCAGCTGACAGTCAGTATGTACGCTCCATCTCCTTTCTCTCAATGCTGCATGTCTCCCTGCACACTGAAATGAGGACCCCCCCCCTCCCTCTCCCCTCCACTCCTCCCCCCCCACCCGGCCCCTCTGCTCCGCTGCCCCCTCCCGAACCGCGGGCACCCCACTCCAGCACAGGATCCGGCCCCCTCCCCTCTCTCGATCTCCCCCCATTCCCCAGCTCCGAGGAGTCAGGCTGGGTGGATATTTTTCCACTTGACCTAGTTCCGTTTTCACATCGTGAATTCAGTCAGAAAATCACTCGCTGGGAAAATGACAGCAACGTCAGCAACGGCTCATTCTCTCCCATCCCCGGGACGCGGTCACTCTCCGTCCACTCCTGGCCCCGGGGCTCGGTCACTCTCTGTCCACTCCTGTCCCCGGGACTCGGTCACTCTCTGTCCACTCCTGTCCCCGGGGCTCGGTCACTCTGTCCACTCCTGTCCCCGGGGCTCGGTCACTCTCTGTCCACTCCTGTCCCCGGGGCTCGGTCACTCTCTGTCCACTCCTGTCCCCGGGGCTCGGTCACTCTCCGTCCACTCCTGGCCCCGGGGCTCGGTCACTCTCTGTCCACTCCTGTCCCCGGGGCTCGGTCACTCTCTGTCCACTCCTGTCCCCGGGACTCGGTCACTCTCCGTCCACTCCTGGCCCCGGGGCTCGGTCACTCTCTGTCCACTCCTGTCCCCGGGGCTCGGTCACTCTGTCCACTCCTGTCCCCGGGGCTCGGTCACTCTGTCCACTCCTGTCCCCGGGGCTCGGTCACTCTGTCCACTCCTGTCCCCGGGGCTCGGTCACTCTGTCCACTCCTGTCCCCGGGGCTCGGTCACTCTGTCCACTCCTGTCCCCGGGGCTCGGTCACTCTCTGTCCACTCCTGTCCCCGGGACTCGGTCACTCTCTGTCCACTCCTGTCCCCGGGACTCGGTCACTCTCTGTCCACTCCTGTCTGCGGGACTCGGTCACTCTCTGTCCACTCCTGTCCCCAGGACTCGGTCACTCTCTGTCCACTCCTGTCCCCGGGACTCGGTCACTCTCTGTCCACTCCTGTCCCCGGGACTCGGTCACTCTCTGTCCACTCCTGTCCCCGGGACTCAGTCACTCCGGAATGCCTGAGGTGAGGTGAGTGTGACAGCCCTTGACACCAAGGCTGCATTCGACCGAGTGCGGCTTCAAGGAGCCCGAGTGAAATTGGAATCAATGGGCATCGGGGGGCAAACTCTCCACGGGTCGGAGTCATTCCCGGTCCACAGGAAGGTGGCTGCGGAGGGTCGGTATCTCAGCGCCAGGACGTCTCTACAGGAGTCCCTCAGGGTCGCGGGGACAGGAGTGGACAGAGAGTGACCGAGTCCCGGGGACAGGAGTGGACAGAGTGACCGAGTCCCGGGGACAGGAGTGGACAGAGAGTGACCGAGCCCTGGGGACAGGAGTGGACAGAGTGACCGAGCCCTGGGGACAGGAGTGGACAGAGAGTGACCGAGCCCTGGGGACAGGAGTGGACAGGGTGACCGAGCCCTGGGGACAGGAGTGGACAGAGAGTGACCGAGTCCTGGGGACAGGAGTGGACAGAGTGACCGAGTCCTGGGGACAGGAGTGGACAGAGTGACCGAGTCCTGGGGACAGGAGTGGACAGAGAGTGACCGAGTCCCGCAGACAGGAGTGGACAGAGAGTGACCGAGTCCCGGGGACAGGAGTGGACAGAGAGTGACCGAGTCCCGGGGACAGGAGTGGACAGAGAGTGACCGAGTCCCGCAGACAGGAGTGGACAGAGAGTGACCGAGTCCCGCAGACAGGAGTGGACAGAGAGTGACCGAGTCCCGGGGACAGGAGTGGACAGAGAGTGACCGAGTCCTGGGACAGGAGTGGACAGAGAGTGACCGAGTCCCGGGGACAGGAGTGGACAGAGAGTGACCGAGTCCTGGGACAGGAGTGGACAGAGAGTGATGGAACACTCCCCACTTCTCTGGATGAGCGCGGCTCCGACATCACTCAAGAAGCTCGACACCATCCAGGACAAAGCTCGATTGGCACCACATCCACAAACATCCACTCTCTCCAGCACCGACGCTCAGTAGCAGCAGTGTGTACCGTCGACAAGATGCACTGCAGCAATTCACCAAAGATCCTTAGACAGCACCTTCCAAACCCACCACCACTTCCATCTAGAAGGACAAGGGCAGCAGATACATGGGAACACCACCACCTGCAAGTTCCCCTCCAAGCCACTCACCATCCTGACTTGGAAATATATCGCCATTCCTTCGCAGCCGCTGGGTCAAAATCCTGGAATTCCCTCCCTAACGGCATTGTGGGTCAACCCACAGCACATGGACTGTAGCGATTCAGGAAGGCAGCTCACCACCACCTTCTCAAGGGCAACTAGGGATGGGCAGTAAATGCTGGACAGCCAGCGACGCCCGTGTCCCAGGAATGAATTTTTAAAAACTCGCTGTCCACTCCTGTCCCCAGGACTCGGTCACTCTCTGGGTCAGGGGAGTCACTCTCTGGGTCAGGGGCCACTCTCTGGATCAGGGGTCACTCTCTGGGTCAGGGGCCACTCTCTGGATCAGGGGTCACTCTCTGGGTCAGGAGTCACTCTCTGGGTCAGGGGTCACTCTCTGGATCAGGGGTCACTCTCTGGATCAGGGGTCACTCTCTGGATCAGGGGTCACTCTCTGGGTCAGGGGCCACTCTCTGGATCAGGGGTCACTCTCTGGATCAGGGGTCACTCTCTGGGTCAGGGGTCACTCTCTGGATCAGGGGTCACTCTCTGGATCAGGGGTCACTCTCTGGATCAGGGGTCACTCTCTGGATCAGGGGTCACTCTCTGGGTCAGGGGCCACTCTCTGGATCAGGAGTCACTCTCTGGATCAGGGGTCACTCTCTGGTACAGGAGTCACTCTCTGGATCAGGGGTCACTCTCTGGGTCAGGGGCCACTCTCTGGATCAGGAGTCACTCTCTGGGTCAGGGGTCACTCTCTGGGTCAGGGGTCACTCTCTGGATCAGGGGTCACTCTCTGGATCAGGGGTCACTCTCTGGGTCAGGGGTCACTCTCTGGGTCAGGTGCCACTCTCTGGTACAGGAGTCACTCTCTGGATCAGGGGTCACTCTCTGGGTCAGGGGTCACTCTCTGGATCAGGGGTCACTCTCTGGATCAGGGGTCACTCTCTGGGTCAGGGGTCACTCTCTGGATCAGGGGTCACTCTCTGGGTCAGGTGCCACTCTCTGGTACAGGAGTCACTCTCTGGATCAGGGGTCACTCTCTGGGTCAGGGGTCACTCTCTGGGTCAGGGGTCACTCTCTGGGTCAGGGGTCACTCTCTGGATCAGGGGTCACTCTCTGGGTCAGGGGTCACTCACTGGATCAGGGGTCACTCTCTGGGTCAGGAGTCACTCTCTGGTACAGGAGTCACTCTCTGGATCAGGGGTCACTCTCTGGATCAGGAGTCACTCTCTGGATCAGGGGTCACTCTCTGGATCAGGGGTCACTCTCTGGGTCAGGGGTCACTCTCTGGATCAGGGGTCACTCTCTGGATCAGGGGTCACTCTCTGGATCAGGGGTCACTCTCTGGATCAGGGGTCACTCTCTGGGTCAGGAGTCACTCTCTGGATCAGGGGTCACTCTCTGGATCAGGGGTCACTCTCTGGATCAGGGGTCACTCTCTGGATCAGGGGTCACTCTCTGGGTCAGGGGTCACTCTCTGGATCAGGGGTCACTCTCTGGATCAGGAGTCACTCTCTGGGTCAGGAGTCACTCTCTGGATCAGGGGTCACTCTCTGGATCAGGGGTCACTCTCTGGATCAGGGGTCACTCTCTGGATCAGGGGTCACTCTCTGGATCAGGGGTCACTCTCTGGGTCAGGGGTCACTCTCTGGGTCAGGGGTCACTCTCTGGATCAGGGGTCACTCTCTGGATCAGGGGTCACTCTCTGGGTCAGGAGTCACTCTCTGGATCAGGGGTCACTCTCTGGATCAGGGGTCACTCTCTGGATCAGGGGTCACTCTCTGGATCAGGGGTCACTCTCTGGGTCAGGGGTCACTCTCTGGATCAGGGGTCACTCTCTGGATCAGGAGTCACTCTCTGGATCAGGGGTCACTCTCTGGATCAGGTGCCACTCTCTGGTACAGGGGCCACTCTCTGATTCAGGCGTCACTCTCTGGATCAGGGGTCACTCTCTGGGTCAGGGGTCACTCTCTGGGTCAGGGGTCACTCTCTGGGTCAGGGGTCACTCTCTGGATCAGGGGTCACTCTCTGGGTCAGGGGTCACTCTCTGGGTCAGGGGTCACTCTCTGGGTCAGGTGCCACTCTCTGGTACAGGAGTCACTCTCTGGATCAGGGGTCACTCTCTGGGTCAGGGGTCACTCTCTGGATCAGGGGTCACTCTCTGGATCAGGGGTCACTCTCTGGATCAGGGGTCACTCTCTGGATCAGGGGTCACTCTCTGGGTCAGGGGTCACTCTCTGGATCAGGGGTCACTCTCTGGATCAGGGGTCACTCTCTGGATCAGGGGTCACTCTCTGGATCAGGGGTCACTCTCTGGGTCAGGAGTCACTCTCTGGATCAGGGGTCACTCTCTGGATCAGGGGTCACTCTCTGGATCAGGGCTCACTCTCTGGATCAGGGGTCACTCCCTGGGTCAGGGGTCACTCTCTGGATCAGGGGTCACTCTCTGGATCAGGAGTCACTCTCTGGATCAGGGGTCACTCTCTGGATCAGGTGCCACTCTCTGGTACAGGGGCCACTCTCTGATTCAGGCGTCACTCTCTGGATCAGGGGTCACTCTCTGGGTCAGGGGTCACTCTCTGGTTCAGGGGTCACTCTCTGGGTCAGGGGTCACTCTCTGGATCAGGGGTCACTCTCTGGGTCAGGGGTCACTCTCTGGGTCAGGGGTCACTCTCTGGGTCAGGTGCCACTCTCTGGTACAGGAGTCACTCTCTGGATCAGGGGTCACTCTCTGGGTCAGGGGTCACTCTCTGGATCAGGGGTCACTCTCTGGATCAGGGGTCACTCTCTGGGTCAGGGGTCACTCTCTGGGTCAGGAGTCACTCTCTGGATCAGGGGTCACTCTCTGGATCAGGGGTCACTCTCTGGATCAGGGGTCACTCTCTGGATCAGGGGTCACTCTCTGGGTCAGGGGTCACTCTCTGGATCAGGGGTCACTCTCTGGATCAGGAGTCACTCTCTGGATCAGGGGTCACTCTCTGGATCAGGTGCCACTCTCTGGTACAGGGGCCACTCTCTGATTCAGGCGTCACTCTCTGGATCAGGGGTCACTCTCTGGGTCAGGGGTCACTCTCTGGGTCAGGGGTCACTCTCTGGGTCAGGGGTCACTCTCTGGATCAGGGGTCACTCTCTGGGTCAGGGGTCACTCTCTGGGTCAGGGGTCACTCTCTGGGTCAGTTGCCACTCTCTGGTACAGGAGTCACTCTCTGGATCAGGGGTCACTCTCTGGGTCAGGGGTCACTCTCTGGATCAGGGGTCACTCTCTGGATCAGGGGTCACTCTCTGGATCAGGGGTCACTCTCTGGATCAGGGGTCACTCTCTGGGTCAGGGGTCACTCTCTGGATCAGGGGTCACTCTCTGGATCAGGGGTCACTCTCTGGATCAGGGGTCACTCTCTGGATCAGGGGTCACTCTCTGGGTCAGGAGTCACTCTCTGGATCAGGGGTCACTCTCTGGATCAGGGGTCACTCTCTGGATCAGGGCTCACTCTCTGGATCAGGGGTCACTCTCTGGGTCAGGGGTCACTCTCTGGATCAGGGGTCACTCTCTGGATCAGGAGTCACTCTCTGGATCAGGGGTCACTCTCTGGATCAGGTGCCACTCTCTGGTACAGGGGCCACTCTCTGATTCAGGCGTCACTCTCTGGATCAGGGGTCACTCTCTGGGTCAGGGGTCACTCTCTGGTTCAGGGGTCACTCTCTGGGTCAGGGGTCACTCTCTGGATCAGGGGTCACTCTCTGGGTCAGGGGTCACTCTCTGGGTCAGGGGTCACTCTCTGGGTCAGGTGCCACTCTCTGGTACAGGAGTCACTCTCTGGATCAGGGGTCACTCTCTGGGTCAGGGGTCACTCTCTGGATCAGGGGTCACTCTCTGGATCAGGGGTCACTCTCTGGGTCAGGGGTCACTCTCTGGATCAGGGGTCACTCTCTGGATCAGGGGTCACTCTCTGGATCAGGGGTCACTCTCTGGGTCAGGGGTCACTCTCTGGGTCAGGGGTCACTCTCTGGGTCAGGGGTCACTCTCTGGGTCAGGGGTCACTCTCTGGGTCAGGGGTCACTCTCTGGGTCAGGGGTCACTCTCTGGGTCAGGGGTCACTCTCTGGATCAGGGGTCACTCTCTGGGTCAGGGGTCACTCTCTGGATCAGGGGTCACTCTCTGGATCAGGGGTCACTCTCTGGATCAGGGGTCACTCTCTGGGTCAGGGGTCACTCTCTGGATCAGGGGTCACTCTCTGGATCAGGGGTCACTCTCTGGGTCAGGAGTCACTCTCTGGATCAGGGGTCACTCTCTGGGTCAGGGGTCACTCTCTGGGTCAGGGGTCACTCTCTGGGTCAGGGGTCACTCTCTGGGTCAGGGGTCACTCTCTGGATCAGGGGTCACTCTCTGGGTCAGGAGTCACTCTCTGGGTCAGGGGCCACTCTCTGGGTCAGGAGTCACTCTCTGGATCAGGGGTCACTCTCTGGGTCAGGAGTCACTCTCTGGGTCAGGGGTCACTCTCTGGGTCAGGAGTCACTCTCTGGATCAGGGGTCACTCTCTGGGTCAGGGGGTCACTCCCTGTCCACTTTCTTTCTCTCTCAGTCACTATTCTGTGACTGTCTTTATCCATCATCCCTCTGAATTGTTCCCTCTCTCTCTCTCTCTTCCCCTTTCTCTCTCACATTCTCCTTGCCTCAGTATCTTCCCTTCTCCATCTTCCACTCTCACATTTGCACTCCTCACCTCTCCCGCTCTATCTCCCCCTCCCCCCGCTCTATCTCCCCCTCCCCCGCTCTATCTCCCCCTCCCCCGCTCTATCTCCCCCTCCCCTGCTCTATCTCCCCCTCCCCCGCTCTATCTCCCCCTCCCCCGCTCTATCTCCCCCTCCCCTGCTCTATCTCCCCCTCCCCCGCTCTATCTTCCCCTCCCCCGCTCTATCTCCCCCTCCCCTGCTCTATCTCCCCCTCCCCCGCTCTATTTCCCCTCCCCCGCTCTATCTCCCCCTCCCCTGCTCTATCTCCCCCTCCCCCCGCTCTATCTCCCCCTCCCCCCGCTCTATCTCCCCCTCCCCCGCTCTATCTCCCCCTCCCCCCACCCTATCCCCCCTCCCCCCACTCTATCCCCCCTCCCCCCGCTCTATCTCCCCCTCCCCCCACTCTATCCCCCCTCCCCCCACTCTATCCCCCCCTCCCCCAGCTCTATCTCCCCCTCCCCCGCTCTATTTCCCCTCCCCCGCTCTATTTCCCCTCCCCCGCTCTATTTCCCCTCCCCCGCTCTATTCCCCCTCCCCTGCTCTATCTCTCCCTCCCCGCTCTATCTCCCTCCCCTGCTCTATCTCCCCCTCCCCTGCTCTATCTCCCCCTCCCCTGCTCTATCTCCCCCTCCCCCGCTCTACCTCCCCCTCCGCCGCTCTACCTCCCCCTCCCCCGCTCTACCTCCCCCTCCCCCGCTCTACCTCCCCCTCCCCCGCTCTACCTCCCCCTCCCCCGCTCTACCTCCCCCTCCCCCGCTCTACCTCCCCCTCCCCCGCTCTACCTCCCCCTCCCCCGCTCTACCTCCCCCTCCCCTGCTCTACCTCCCCCTCCCCCGCTCTACCTCCCCCTCCCCCGCTCTACCTCCCCCTCCCCCGCTCTACCTCCCCCTCCCCCGCTCTACCTCCCCCTCCCCCGCTCTACCTCCCCCTCCCCCGCTCTACCTCCCCCTCCCCCGCTCTACCTCCCCCTCCCCCGCTCTACCTCCCCCTCCCCCGCTCTACCTCCCCCTCCCCCGCTCTACCTCCCCCTCCCCCGCTCTACCTCCCCCTCCCCCGCTCTACCTCCCCCTCCCCCGCTCTACCTCCCCCTCCCCCGCTCTATCTCCCCACCCCCGCTCTATTTCCCCACCCCCGCTCTATTTCCCCACCCCCGCTCTATCTCCCCCTCCCCCGCTCTATCTCCCCTCCCCCGCTCTATCTCCCCTCCCCCGCTCTATCTCCCCTCCCCCGCTCTATCTCCCCTCCCCCGCTCTATCTCCCCTCCCCCGCTCTATCTCCCCTCCCCCGCTCTATCTCCCCCTCCCCCGCTCTATCTCTCCCTCCCCGCTCTATCTCCCTCCCCTGCTCTATCTCCCCCTCCCCTGCTCTATCTCCCCCTCCCCCGCTCTATCTCCCCCTTCCCCGCTCAATCTCCCCTTCCCCGCTCAATCTCCCCTCCCCCGCTCAATCTCCCTCCCCGCTCTATTCCCCTCCCCCGCTCTATTTCCCCTCCCCCGCTCTATTTCCCCTCCCCCCGCTCTATTTCCCCTCCCCCGCTCTATTTCCCCTCCCCCGCTCTATTTCCCCTCCCCCGCTCTATTTCCCCTCCCCCGCTCTATTTCCCCTCCCCCGCTCTATTTCCCCTCCCCCGCTCTATTTCCCCTCCCCCGCTCTATTTCCCCTCCCCCGCTCTATTTCCCCTCCCCCACTCTATCACCCCCTCCCCCGCTCTATCTCCCCCTCCCCCGCTCTATCTCCCCCTCCCCCGCTCTATCTCCCCTTCCCCCGCTCTATCTCCCCTTCCCCCGCTCTATCTCCCCCTTCCCCGCTCTATCTCCCCCTCCACCGCTCTATCCCCTCCTCCCCTGCTCTATCTCCCTCCTCCCTCTCTCTCCCTCCTCCCTCTCTCTCTCTCTCCCCCTTCTCTCTCTCTCTCCCACTCTCTCTCTCTCTCCCCCTCTCTCTCTCTCTCTCCCCCCCTTCCTGTCTCTCTCTCCCCCCCTTTCTCTCTCCCCTCTCTTTCTCTCTCTCACTCCCGCTCTCTTTCTCTCTCCTCACTCTCTCGCTCTCTCCCCGCGCTCTCTCTCTCTCCCTCTCTTTCTCTCCCTCGCTCTCTTTCCCGCTCTCTTTCTCTCTCTCTCCCCCCCCTCTCTCTCTCTCTCCCCACTCTCTCTCTCCCCTCTCTCTCTCTCTCTCCCGCACTCTCTCTCTCCCCTCTCTCTATCTCTCCCCGCGCTCTCTCTCTCTCTCTCCCTCTCTCCCCTCTCTCTCCCTCCCCCTCCTGCTCCCCTCTCTCTCTCTCTCTCGCCCTCGCTCTCTCTCTCTCGCTCTCTCCCCCTCATGCACTCTCTCTCTCCCCTCTCTCTCTCTCTCCCCCGCGCTCTCTCTCTCTCTCCCTCTCTCTCTCTCCCCTTTCTCTCTCTCCCCCTCCCTCTCCCCTCTCTCTCTCTCGCTCTCTCCCTCTCCCCCACTCTCTCCCTCTCCCCCGCTCTCTCTCTCTCTCCCCTCCCTCTCCCCCCTCTCTCTCTCTCTCCCCTCTCTCTCTCCCCTCTCTCTCTCTCCCCTCTCTCTCTCTCCCCTCTCTCTCTCTCCCCCTCCCTCTCCCCTCTCTCTCGCTCTCTCGCTCTCTCCCTCTCCCCCGCTCTCTCCCTCTCCCCCGCTCTCTCTCTCTCCCCGCCCTCTCTCTCTCTCCCCTCTCTCTCTCTCTCTCTCGCTCTCTCCCTCTCCCCTGCTCTCTCCCTCTCCCCTGCTCTCTCCCTCTCCCCCCACTCTCTCTCTCTCTCCCCCGCCTCTCTGGGTCGGCTGTGTCCTGTGTCGGGGGTGCGGGTGTGTAGTGAGAGGGAAAGTGTTGGGGTTTCCTCCGCTGTGTGTGGATAGGGCAGGCCCGGTCTCACGACACAGGCCCGCTGGGACTGCGGATAGCTATTCTGAGCGTGACTCAGCCCTCTGACCAGCTCAGCACAGACTGCCTTCACCCTGCCCCGGGGAGGCTGGGGAATCTGCTCCCCTGCTGGCCCAGTGAGTCATCACACGGGACACACACGCCAACGAGACCTGACAGCATTGCTGCCATCAGCGAATGCACACATGTCCCAGCATGCTCGCTGGGTGACCCGGCTCCCAGAGGAGGAATCCAGTCCCATCGTGAGGCCGATATCTCAGGATGTCACTCACTCCCAGACAGCCGGGTGTGCGCATCGTTAACAAATAACACCCATTCTCCACAGATAAAATCCCCACCGGATCATAGAATCCCTACAGTGCAGAATGGGGCCATTCGGCCCATCACTGTGCTCAGCTCTGGCCGCCTCATTACAGGAAGGATGTGGAAAAGATTGAAAGGGTGCAGAGGAGATTTACAAGGATGTTGCCTGGATTGAGTGGCACGCCTTATGAGGATAGGCTGAGGGAGCTCAGTCTTTTCTCCTTGGAGAGACGTAGGACGAGAGGAGACCTAATAGAGGTATATAAGATGGTGAGAGGCATAGATCGGGTGGACTCTCAGAGGCTTTTTCCCAGGGTGGAAATGTCTGCTACGAGAGGACACAGGTTTAAGGTGCTGGGGGGTAGGTACAGGGGAAATGTGAGGGGGAAGTTTTTCACACAGAGGGTGGTGGGCGAGTGGAATCGGCTGCCGTCAGTGGTGGTGGAGGCAAACTCAATAGGGTCTTTTAAGAGACTCCTGGATGAGTACATGGGACTTAATAGGATGGAGGGTTATAGGTAGGTCTAAAAGGTAGGGATATGTTCGGCACAACTTGTGGGGCCGAAGGGCCTGTTTTGTGCTGTAGTTTTTCTGTGTTTCTATGAGTCTGCACCCACTCCCCCACAGAACGTTTTACCCAGGCCCTATCCCCATAACCCCACATATTTACCCCACTAATCCCCCTAACCTGCACATCTTTAGACATGATGTGGAGATGCCGGCGTTGGACTGGGGTAAACACAGTAAGAAGTTTAACAACACCAGGTTAAAGTCCAACAGGTTTATTTGGTAGCAAAAGCCACACAAGCTTTCGAAGCTCTAAGCCCCTTCTTCAGGTGAGTGGGAATTCTGTTCACAAACAGAGCTTATAAAGACACAGACAACAGTTGCGTGGACCTGCAGAGTTTCACTGGCTGTCTTGTCTGGAGACAATACACATCTTTTTAGCCTGTCTTGATGCTCTCTCCACTCCCATTGTTTTGTTTCTTAAAGACTTGATTAGTTGTAAGTATTCGCATTCCAACCATTATTCATGTAAATTGAGTCTGTGTCTTTATAAGCTCTGTTTGTGAACAGAATTCCCACTCACCTGAAGAAGGGACTTAGAGCTTCGAAAGCTTGTGTGGCTTTTGCTACCAAATAAACCTGTTGGACTTTAACCTGGTGTTGTTAAACTTCTTACCATCTTTAGACACTGAGAGGTAATTTAGAATGGCCAATCCACCAAACCTGTACATCTTTAGACACTAAGGGACAATTTAGCACGGCCAATCCCCCTAACCCTGCACATCTTTGGAGTGTGGGAGGAAACCGGAGCACCCGGAAGAAACCCACGCAGACACGGGGAGAATGTGCAAACTCCACACAGACAGCGACGCGAGCCGGGAATCAAACCCCGGTCCCTGGCGCTTTGAGACAGCAGTGCTAACCCACATTTTACACCCAAAACGTCTCACAGACCAGGAATGTGTGTTTTGTACCCATTGTGTTTGTGTTTAATTCTTTCAGTGGCGTCGCTGGGTGAGGGCAGTATTGGTTGCCCAGCCCTAATTGCCCCCTTGAACTGAGCATCTCACGAGGGGCCCATTTCCGAGGGGGGCAGTTAAGAGTTGGCCACATTGCTGAGTGAATGTGTGTGTGTGAGAGATGGAGTAGGGGGGGGGCTCTGGAGTCACGTGTAGACCAGGCGGGGTAAGGATGGCAGATTCTCTTTTCCCGAAAGGGGGCCAGTTGGGTTTTTACTCCAGTCGCTCATGGTCATTGGCAGATTTTTCTTGAATTCCACACCAGCCCTGTTGGGATTCGAACCCGGGTCCCCAGAGCATTACCCTGGATGTCTGGCTTACCAGTCCATTGACAATACCACTACACCACTGCATCCCCTTTATCGTAATGGGGATGCCAACTGATGGTACAGTAGGATCCCACAAAAGAAATGTGGTAAATGACACTGGGGCGCTCCCTCAGCACTGACCCTCCCACAGTGCGGCGCTCCCTCAGCACTGACCCTCCCACAGTGCGGCACTGCCTCAGCACTGACCCTCCCACAGTGCTGCGCTCCCTCAGCACTGACCCTCCCACAGTGCGGCGCTCCCTCAGCACTGACCCTCCCACAGTGCGGCACTCCCTCAGCACTGACCCTCCCACAGTGCGGCACTCCCTCAGCACTGACCCTCCCACAGTGCGGCGCTCCCTCAGCACTGACCCTCCCACAGTGCGGCGCTGCCTCAGCACTGACCCTCCCACAGTGCGGCACTCCCTCAGCATTGACCCCCTGACAGTCCGGTGCTCCCTCAGCACTGACCATCCCACAGTGCGGCGCTCTCTCAGCACTGACCCTCCCACAGTGCGGCGCTCCCTCAGCACTGACCCTCCCACAGTGCGGCGCTCACTCAGCACTGACCCTCCCACAGTGCGGCGCTCCCTCAGCACTGACCCTCCCACAGTGCGGCACTCCCTCAGCACTGACCCTCCCACAGTGCGGCGCTCCCTCAGCATTGACCCTCCCACAGTGCGGCGCTCCCTCAGCACTGACCCTCCCACAGTGCGGCGCTCCCTCAGCACTGACCCTCCCACAGTGCGGCGTTCCCTCAGCACTGACCCTCCCACAGTGCGGCACTCCCTCAGCACTGACCCCCTGACAGTGCGGCGCTCCCTCAGCACTAACCCTCCCACAGTGCAGCGCTCCCTCAGCACTGACCCTCCCACAGTGCGGTGCTCCCTCAGCACTGACCCTCCCACAGTGCGGCACTCCCTCAGCACTGACCCTCCCACAGTGCGGCGCTCCCTCAGCACTGACCCTCCCACAGTGCGGCGCTCCCTCAGCACTGACCCTCCCACAGTGCAGCGCTCCCTCAGCACTGACCCTCCCACAGTGCGGTGCTCCCTCAGCACTGACCCTCCCACAGTGCGGCACTCTCTCAGCACTGACCCTCCCACAGTCCGGTGCTCCCTCAGCACTGACCCTCCCACAGTGCGGCGCTCCCTCAGCACTGACCCTCCCACAGTGCGGTGCTCCCTCAGCACTGACCCTCCCACAGTGCGGTGCTCCCTCAGCACTGACCCTCCCACAGTGCGGTGCTCCCTCAGCACTGACCCTCCCACAGTGCGGTGCTCCCTCAGTACTGACCTTCTCCACAGTGCGGCGCTCCCTCAGCACTGACCCTCCCACAGTGCGGCACTGCCTCAGCACTGACCCTCTCCACAGTGCGGCGCTCTCTCAACACTGACCCTCCCACAGTGCGGCGCTCCCTCAGCACTGACCCTCCCACAGTGCGGCGCTCCCTCAGCACTGACCCTCCCACAGTGCGGTGCTCCCTCAGCACTGACCCTCCCACAGTGCGGCGTTCCCTCAGCACTGAGCCTCCCACAGTGCGGCACTGCCTCAGCACTGACCCTCCCACAGTGCGGCGCTCCCTCAGCACTGACCCTCCCACAGTGTGGCACTCCCTCAGCACTGTCGCTCCCACAGTGCGGCACTCCCTCAGCACTGACCCTCCCTTAGCGCGGCGCTCCCTCAGCACTGACCCTCCCACAGTGCGGCGCTCCCTCAGCACTGACCCTCCCACAGTGCGGCGCTCCCTCAGCACTGACCCTCCCACAGTGCGGCGCTCCCTCAGCACTGACCCTCCCACAGTGCGGCGCTCCCTCAGCACTGACCCTCCCACAGTGCGGCGCTCCCTCAGCACTGACCCTCCCACAGTGCGGCGCTCCCTCAGCACTGACCCTCCCACAGTGCGGCGCTCCCTCAGCACTGACCCTCCCACAGTGCGGCGCTCCCTCAGCACTGACCCTCCCACAGTGCGGCGCTCCCTCAGCACTGACCCCCTGACAGTGCGGCGCTCCCTCAGCACTGACCCTCCCACTGTGCGGTGCTCCCTCAGCACTGACCCTCCCACAGTGCGGCGCTCCCTCAGCACTGACCCTCCCACAGTGCGGCGCTCCCTCAGCACTGACCCTCCCACAGTGCGGCGCTCCCTCAGCACTGACCCTCCCACAGTGCGGCGCTCCCTCAGCACTGACCCTCCCACTGTGCGGTGCTCCCTCAGCACTGACCCTCCCACAGTGCGGCGCTCCCTCAGCACTGACCCTCCCACAGTGGATGTTGTCGGGCCGAAGTTAGAGTCGCGCATAGATCTCAGAGTGAAGTAGAAGGTTACAGAGATAGGGAGGGGGGTGTAGGGACTGGAGGAGGTTACAGAGATAGGGAAGGGGGGGGTTTGAAGAGGCCATGGAGGGATTTGAAAGTGAGGATGAGAATTTGGAAATGGAGGTGTTTCCGGACCTGGAGCCAGTGTGGGTCACTGAGCGCAGGGGGTGAACGGGTGAACGGGGACTGGGTACGAGTTCGTACATCAGGGAGGAGGGGGGCAAAGTCTGGGATGAGCTGAAATTTATGGTGAAATAAAACAAAGTCAGATCAACCAAGAAGAAATTCAACGGTACAAATGGCTCGAGAGAGGCTGAATGGCCTCCTCCTGTTCCTGTGTAACAGGCTCGAGAGGGGCTGAATGGCCTCCCCCTCTTCCTGTGTAACAGGCTCATGGGGGCTGAATGGGCCTCCTCTTGTTCCTTGTATTCCTCAGAATATCATTAAAATTTTTGCTAATTGTTTTCACAGCTTTACAGTTCCTTTGCGGCCTGTTGGCTAAAAATAATGGCATAATCTGGGCCATTTTCCCAGTGGAGGGGGTCTCCTGATGTATTGAGGAGTGGGGAATGAGAATTATGTGTTAGTTATCGTGCTAAGTTCCACAGCTGAAGGTCATTGTTGTATTGAGAACTCCAGGTGTTCCGGTTTCCTCTCGCTCTTCAACTATGTGTGGGTTAGGTGGATTGGCCATGCTAAATTGCCCCTTAGTGTCGAAAGATGTACAGGTTAGGTGGGTTGGCCATGCTAAATTGCCCCTTAGTGTCCAAAGATGTACAGGTTAGGTGGGTTGGCCATGCTAAATTGTCCCTTAGTGTCCAAAGATGTGCATGTTAGGTGGATTGGCCATGCTAAATTGTCCCTTAGTGTCCAAAGATGTGCATGTTAGGTGGATTGGCCATGCTAAATTGTCCCTTAGTGTCCAAAGATGTGAAGGTTAGGTGGATTAGCCATGCTAAATTGTCCCTTAGTGTCCAAAGATGTGCATGTTAGGTGGATTGGCCATGCTAAATTCCCCATTAGTGTCCAAAGGCATGTAGGTTAGGTGGATTGGCCATGCTAAATTGCCCCTTAGTGTCCAAAGATGTGAAGGTTAGGTGGATTAGCCATGCTAAATTGTCCCTTAGTGTCCAAAAATGTGCAGGTTAGGTGGATTGGCCATGCTAAATTGTCCCTTAGTGTCCAAAGATGTGAAGGGTAGGTGGATTAGCCATGCTAAATTGTCCCTTAGTGTCCAAAGATGTACAGGTTAGGTGGGTTGGCCATGCTAAGTTATCCCTTAGTGACCAAAGATGCATAGGTTAGGTGAATTAGCCATGTTAAATTGCTCCTTATTGTCAGGGGGATTAGCAGGGTAAATGCGTGGAGTTATGGGGATAGGGCCTGGGTGGGATTGTTGTTGGTGCCGACTTGATGGGCCGAATGGCCTCCTTCTATACTGGAGGGATTCTATAATTCTATTGTATTGGAACTCGGTTCAACAGTCTTCCAGGAGGTTCCAAGAGCACAGAAAACGTCTTTTAAGAATTAAATTCGGAGAAACGCATACTCGAGTTCCCCTCCTTGGATCATCCAGAAGGGTTGAGGTTGGTAATTTTTAGCGATACTCCACATTGCCAATCATCTCCATAGATATCGGAGTACAGCAGGGTTTCTCATATATTTGCTACGAAAAAATAATAAGTGTTGTTCATTGGCCTGGGAAGCAAAGAAAATACAAAGGGTAGTTAAAAGTGCCTTAACTGCAGAAACACTGCTTCAAGAAGAGGCGAAAGATGTGGGATTTTACTTTTGAGGCTTTCAGAGAAAGGTTTGTCCATTGAAGCTTATTTTTATTCATTCTTAGGATGTGGACATCACTGGCGAGCCTAGCATTTATTACCCATCCATAACATTTGGAATACTGCACCCAGTTCTGGTCGCCACACTACCAGAAGGACGTGGAGGCTTTAGAGAGAGTACAGAGGAGGTTTACCAGGACATACGATGAACGTCTGAGGATCGTGGGATTATATTCATTGGAGTTTAGGAGGTTGAGGGGAGATCTGATAGAAACTTACAAGATAATGAACGGCTTAGATAGGATGGACGTAGGGAAGTTGTTTCCATTAGCAGGGGAGACTAGGACGCGGGGGCACAGCCTTAGAATAAAAAGGAGTCACTTTAGAACAGAGATGAAGAGAAATTTCTTCAGCCAGAGAGTGATAGGTCTGTGGAATTCATTGCCACAGAGGGCTGTGGAGGCCGAGACGTTGAGCGTCTTCAAGACAGAAATTGATAAATTCTTGATTTCTCGAGGAATTAAGGGCTATGGGGAGAGAGCGGGTAAATGGAGTTGAAATCAACCATGATTGAATGGTGGAGTGGACTCAATGGGCCGAATGGCCTTACTTCCGCTCCTATGTCTTATGGTCTTATGGTCTTATGCTGTCTGGTATGGAGGGGCTTAGTTGTGAGGAGAGATTGGGTAAACTGGGGTTGTTCTCACTGGAAAGACGGAGGATGGGGGGAGACCTAATAGAGGTGTATAAAATTATGAAAGGCATAGATAGGGTGAACGGTGGGAAGCTTTTTCCCAGGTCGGTGGTGACGTTCACGAGGGGCCATAGGTTCAAGGTGAGGGGGGGGAGGTTTAACACGGATATCAGAAGGACGTATTTTACACAGAGGGTGGTGGGGGCCTGGAATGCGCTGCCGGGCAAGGTGGTGGAGGCGGACACACTGGGAACATTTAAGACTTATCTAGATAGCCACATGAATGGAGTGGGAATGGACGGATACAAAAGAATGGTCTTGTTTGGACCAGGGAGCGGCGCGGGCTTGGAGGGCCGAAGGGCCTGTTCCTGTGCTGTATTGTTCTTTGTTTATCCCCAATTGCCCTTCAACTGAGTGGCTTGCTCTGTCATTTTAGAGGGCATTTCAGAATCAACCACATTGCTGTGGCTCTGGAGTCACATGTAGGCCAGACCGGGTAAGGACGGCAGATTTCCTTCCCTGAAGGACATTAGTGAACCAGATGGGTTTTTCCAATAATCGACAATGGTTTTGTGGTCATCAGACTTTTAATTCCAAATTTTTATTGAATTCAAATTTCACCATCTGCCGTGGTGGGATTCGAACCCGGGTCCCCAGAGCATTACCCTGGGTCTCCGGAATGCCCATCCAGTGACAAGACAACTGCGCCACAGCGCCTCCTTCATTCTCTACGGGATAATGCACATTCGACAAAGAGTGTGAGTGAGAAAAGATTAACGACTGACCTGCAGAGAAATCTGAAAATCTCCACAGTGCAGGAGGCCATTCGACCCATTGAGTTTGCTCCAACTCTGAAAGTGCATCCCCCCCACACCCTCCCCTCTGCCCAATCCCCCTAACCCCATATATTGTAGCATGGCCAATCCACCTAACCCGCACATCTTTGGACACCAAGGGACAATTTACCATGGCCAATCTACCCAACCTGCACATCTTTAGATGCGAAGGGACAATTTAGCATGGCCAATCTCCCTAACCTACACATCATTAGACACTAAGGAGCAATTTAGCACGGCCAATCCATCTAAACCTGCACATCTTTGGACACTAGGGGGCAATTTAGCTTGGCCAATCCACCTGACCTGCACATCTTTGGACTGTGGGAGGAAACCGGAGCACCCGGAGGAAACCCACCCAGACACGGGGAGAACGTGCAAACTCTACACAGACAGTGACCCAAGCCGGGAATTGAACCCGGGTCCCTGGCGCTGTGAGGCACCAGTGCTAACCACTGTGCCACCGGGCCACCCGGGTTTACAAGAAGGCCCTTCTTCCTCCCTCCTTGCTCGCACACTCCACCCCCCTCCCCTCCCCCCGCCACCACACTGGGTGTCCCTTCTTTATATGTACTCAAGGTCCTTAATGAAACAATGGCTACCACTTGTGTATCTTCTAGTATTCTAGTATTAACAGATTCCTCTTATTCCCATTCAACAGTAATGGGAATTACTGTTCCCATAATGCACTCAGATCATTTCCAGACTAACAGAAGGAAACATTTGTTTGATACAAGCCATCATAATACGAACTCCAACAACTTAGTCAAGTGAACATTATTACTTGTGAAACAGTGCGATAATTGGTGACGTATCCCGACCCATTTTATTGTGAGAATCTTCTTTCTCACTCACATTTCTTGTTGTGGCACACTGGTTAGCACTGCTGTCTGGTGCCCGTCAGGGACCCGGGTTCGATTCCAGCCTCGGGTCACTGTCTGTGCGGAGTTTGCATGTTCTCCCCGTGTTTGCGTGGGTTTCCTCCGGATGATCCGGTTTCCTCCTACACTCCAGAGATGTGTAGATTAAGTGGATTGGCTGTGTCAAATTGCCCCTTAGTGTCCAAAGATGTGCAGGTTAGGTGGATTGGCGTTGCTAAATTGCCCCTGTCACCCCTGTCATTTTTGTTTAATTTATTGATATTTTTGTCCTATTTGATCTGTTTGGAGTCTAACTGGGAGGAGAGCTGGGGCACTGGGCATCAAACGGGAGCTGTGAGACTCGCCAGGTCAAACTCTGTGTCTTGGTTTTGACTTTAACTGACCTGGATTCTCTTGTCAGAGGAGATTATTCTGGACACAGCCATGGTAAAAGTCACTGCTCAAATGATCAACGCGTCCGTTTAATATCCATCAGTTCTGAAATGCAAAACTGGGAAGAGATGGAAGGTATAGCGTTTCACTGACTCCTGTGTCTGTGTGTGAAAGTGTGCGTGCGTGCGTGTGCGTGTCTGAGTTTGCGTGTGTCTGAGTGTGCGTGCGTGCGTGTGTCTGAGTGTGCGTCTGAAAGTGTATGTGTGTGTGTGTGTGTGTCTGAGTGCGCATCTCATAGAATCCCTACAGAGCAAAAGGAGGCCATTCGGCCCATCGTGTCTGCACCAACCAGAGTCCCACCCAGGCCCTATTCCCATAACCCCATGCATTTACCCTAGCTAGTCCCCCTGACACTAAGGGGCAATTTTATCATGGCCAATCCACCTAACCCGCACATCTTTGAACTGTGGGAGGAAACCGGAGCATCTGGAGGAAACCCACGCAGACACGGGGAGAATGTGCAAACTCCGCACAGACAGTGACCCAAGCTGGGAATTGAACGCAGGTCCCTGGCGCTGTGAGGCAGCAGCGCTAACCCACTGGGCCACCCAGTCACGAAGGGAGATAGGTTCAAGGTGAGAGACAGGGTGTTTAGGGGGGATGTGAGGAAAACCCTTTTTACCCAGAGGGTGGTGAGCGTCTGGAATGCGCTGCCTGGGAGGGTGGTGGAGGCGGGATGCGGCACATCCTTTAAAAAGTACCTGGATGAGCACTTGGGACGTCATAACATTCAGGGCTATGGGCCAAGTGCTGGGAACTGGGATTAGGCCCACAAACTTTCCTGGTCCCTCCATGCCGATGTTATAGTTAAGAAAGCCCACCAATGCCTCTACCTTCTCAGGAGACTAAGGAAATTCAGCATGTCCACTACGACTCTCACCAACTTTTACAGAGGCTCCATAGAAAGCATTCTTTCTGGTTGTATCACAGCTTGGTATGGCTCCTGCTCTGCCCAAGACCGCAAGAAACTACAAAAGAGTCGTGAATGTAGCCCAATCCATCACGCAAACCAGCCTCCCATCCATTGACTCTATCTACACTTCCTACTGCCTCGGCAAAGCAGCCAGCATAATTAAGGACACCACGCACCCCGGACATTCCCTCTTCCACCTTCTTCCGTCGGGAAAAAGATACAAAAGTCTGAGATCACGTACCAACCAACTCAAGAACAGCTTCTTCCCTGCTGCTGTCAGACTTTTGAATGGACCTATCATATATTAAGTTGATCTTTCTCTACACCCTAGCTATGACTGTAACACTACATTCTGCACTCTCTCCTTTCCTTCTCCCCTATGTACTCTATGAACAGTATGCTTTGTCTGTTTAAAGCTTCAAGTTTATTTATTAGTGTCACAAGTAGGCTTAAAATAACACTGCAATGAAGTTACTGTGAAAATCCCCTAGTCGTCACACTCCAGCGCCTGTTCGGGTAACACTGAGGGTGAATTGAGCATGGCCAAAACATCTGACCAGCACGTCTTTGGAGTGTGGGAGGAAACCGGAGCACTCGGAGGAAACCCATGCAGACACGGGGAGAATGTGCAGACTCCACACAGACAGTGACCCAAGCCGGGAATGGAACCCGGGTCCCTGGCGCTGTGAGGCAGCAGTGCGAACCACTGTGCCACCGTGCTGTCCCATGTATGGCACGCAAGAAACACTACTTTTCACCGTATCCCAACTCATGTGACAATAATAAGTCAAACCAAAAAGGTGGGGGGCAAGGTGTCAGTGCAGACTTGATGGGCTGAAGGGCCTCTTTCTGCACTGTGTGATTCTGTAATTCTAAGTGTGTGTGCGTGTAAGTGTGTGCGTGTAAGTGTGTGTGCGTGTAAGTGTGTGTGCGTGTAAGTGTGTGTGTGTGTGCGTGTAAGTGTGTGTAAGTGTGTGTGTAAGTGTGTGTGTGTGTGTAAGGAGGTTCAGAATTGTCTAGTTTACTTTCTGACCTGTCCACACCTGCCAGTTTACACTCTGGAATTAATAGTGATTGCAATAAAGAGAGACACTTGACAAGCTAAAATACGCAAATTTTTTTATTGAAGTACTCTCAGGATTATATATTATATTATATGTGACTTCATATTGATCAAATCCCCATCAATTCATTCCAACACACTCACTGCCGGTGACAGGATTTCAAAATGTCCGCCACCAATGAACATCGCGTCCTTATTCCCCAATCAAAATGGCGACTGGCCCGATGATTCCCCTTTGGAACTTCCCTCCTCTCCTCCCGATAGGGTGCCAGTCAGCCAATCCTGTTCCAATGGCGGTTTCTGGCCTCCAGCGGCCTAGTCATTACTCTGAGGCCTAGCCCAGTCTTCAACTGGACTAACCTTCCTTCCGGCGGGGAGGAGCAGCTGGGCAGAGGCTTTTGGGCCTTTGGGGTGAGGTGTGTGGGGAGGGGACACCTGTCCACCAGCCGCTATCACGGTCGCAAAGGAACGGGCACCGATTCTGACTCTCAAAGACCTGCCTTTTGTTTTTATTCATTCATGGGACACGGGCGTCGCTGGCTGGTCAGTATTTATTGCCCATCCCCAGTTGCCCCTTGAGAAGGTGGGAGTGAGCTGCCTTCTTGAATCGCTGCAGTCCACGTGCTGTGGGTTGACCCACAATGCCGTTAGGGAGGGAATTCCAGGATTTTGACCCCACGACAGTGAAGGAACGGCGATATATTTCCCAGTCGGGAAGGTAAGCGGCTTGGAGGGGAACTTGCAGGTGGTGGTGTTCCCATGTATCTGCTGCCCTTGTCCTTCTAGATGGAAGTGGTCGTGGGTTTGGAAGGTGCTGTCTAAGGATCCTTGGTGAATGCTGCAGTGCATCTTGTAGATAGTTCACACTGCTGCTACTGAGCGTCGGTGGTGGAGAGAGTGGATGTTTGTAAATGTGGTCCCAATCAAGCAGACTGCTTTGTCCTGGATGGTGTCGAGCTTCTCGAGTGTTGTTGGAGCCACGTTCATCGAGGGAAGTGGGGAGCATTCCATCACACACCTGACTTGTGCCTTGTAGATGGTGGACAGGCTTTGGAGAGTCAGGAGGTGAGTTACTGTCCACAGGATTCCCAGCCTCTGACCTGCTCTGGTAGACGCTGTGTTTATGTGGTGAGTCCAGTTGAGTTTCTGGTCAATGGTAACACCACTATGACCTAACACAGCGGCTGAGAGGAGAGAGGCCTATTAGAACCAAGTATTGTATCCCGTTTCGGGCCCTACACTTGAGGAAGGATGTCCAGTCCTCAGATAGCCTTCCCGATGGTGGGGGAATCCAGGACTAGGGGGTCACAGTTTGAGGATAAGGGGTAAACCACTTCGGACTGAGGTGAGGAGAAATTTCTTCACCCAGAGGGTGGTGGATGTGTGGAATTCACTCCCACAGAAAGCAGTTGAGGCCAAAACATTGTGTGATTTCAAGAAGAAATTAGATATCGCTCTTGGGGTTAAAGGGATCAAGGGATGTGGGAGGGAAGGGGGGATCAGGATATTGAATTCGATGATCAGCCATGATCAGGCTCGAAGGGCCGAATGGCCTCCTCCTGCTTCTAGTTTCTATGGATAGGGTGTGGACAGAGATTTACCCACAAATGTTCCCTAGAATGGTTATATAAGGTTATATAAGGCATTGGTGAGGCCGAATTTGGAGTATTGTGTACAGTTTTGGTCACCTAGTTACAGGAAGGATGTAAATAAGGTTGAAAGAGTGCAGAGAAGGTTCACAAGGATGTTGCCGGGACTTGAGAAGCTGAGTTACAGAGAGATTGAATAGGTTGGGACTTTATTCCCTGGAGCGTAGAAGATTGAGGGGAGATTTGATAGAGGTGTATAAGACTTTGATGGGTATAGATAGAGTGAATGCAAGCAGGCTTTTTCCACTGAGGCTCGGGGAGAAAAAAACCAGAGGGCATGGGTTAAGGGTGAAAGGAGAAAAGCTTATAGGGAATATTAGGGGGGGCTTCTTCACGCAGAGAGTGGTGGGAGTGTGGAATGAGCTGCCGGATAAAGTGGTAAATGCGGGGTCACTTTTAACATTTAAGAAAAACTTGGACGGGTTCATGGATGAGAGGGGTGTGGAGGGATATGGTCCAAGTGCAGGTCAGTGGGACTAGGCATAAAATGGTTCGGCACAGCCAAGAAGGGCCAAAAGGCCTGTTTCTGAGCTGTAATTTTCTATGGTTCTAATGAGGGGGGTTTCAGTTCTCCCGGGGAGAGAGAGATGGGGAACAGCTGGGATCATTCTCCTCTGGAGCAGAGAAGGGGGAGGTTGCATCAAGGCTGTCACTGTCACGAGGGGGCTTTGGATCGAGGGAGTGAGGAGAAAGTGTTTCCCCAGTGGCTGGAGGGTCGGAGTGGGGGCGAGGGGGAGGGGAACACGGATTGAAGAGAATCGGTAAAAGAATCAGAGAAGTGGCGGGAGACGGGGAGATGAGGAGAATTACTTTTGTTTTGAGGGATCGAGTGGGTTGTGGTCGGGAAGGCGCTGCCTGAATGGGCGGTGGGAGCACATTCACCCTCGGAAAGCCGGGGGGGGGGGGGGGGGAGAATTGGAGAAAAACTCAAAGGGGGCAATTTACAGGAATGTGGGGGAAAGAGTGAGGGGGAGGGAGAGAGAGAGAGAGAGTGAGACTAACCGGAGAGCCTTCTCAAAAGAGGCAGGAGATGGTTGGATTGGCCGAAAGGCCTCCTCTTGTGGAATTCCGATGGGCGTGGCAGCTGGCGGCCATTTTAACTTTCCAGAAGTGGGGGAAGGGAATGGATTGGGGACGTGGGGGGGTCGGGGGAGGGGACGATGGAGGGCAGCTGAAGCTGCCTAACTCCGAAGGGGGTTAAATGCTGAGGAGGGGGAAATTAAACACAAACTCGGGTTTGTATTCCCGGGGATTTAGAGGGTTCGGGCGAGGGGCGGGTGGGTGGGAGGGTGGCGGGGGGCAGAGTCTGGGACAATGGGGGAGGGACAGAGTCTAAAAGTGAGAGGCCAAGCTTGAGTCAACTGGGGAAACACGTCGACACTCAAAGAATTGCGGCGGGGGAGGGCGGTGCTGGAACTCTCTCCCACAAATGACAATCAACACCAAATAACATTAAATCTGTGACTTTGAGAGATGTATTAAGGGATGTAGGAGTGGGTGGGGGGAGGGCGGGAGGCAAAGGCAGATCACACATGATTTCATTCAACGGGTAGCAGGCTCAAGAGGGGCTGAATGGGCCTCCTCCTGTTCCTGTGTAACAGGCTTGAGAGGGGCTGAATGGCCCTCCTCCTGTTCCTGTGTAACAGACTCGAGAGGGGCTGAATGGCCTCTTCCTGTTCCTGTGTGACAGACTCGAGAGGGGCTGAATGGCCTCTTCCTGTTCCTGTGTGACAGGCTTGAGAGGGGCTGAATGGCCCTCCTCCTGTTCCTGTGTACCAGGCTTGAGAGGGGCTGAATGGCCTCTTCCTGTTCCTGTGAAACAGGCTTGAGAGGGGCTGAATGGCCTCTCCCTGTTCTTGTGTGTGGACAGCGTGCGTGCGTCGGGGGTGGGGGGGGGGGGGTGTTGGATTTGAAGGATTGCAGTGGTCTGGTCCTCTCCGGGTTCCCGTCCCCATTTCCAAGACAACGTCATTTTCCAGCTCCACCGTTTTGCAAAAAGAACAATTCAGCCCTGACCCTAAACCCCCTGGGGGGGGGGGGGGGGGGGAGTCAGTGTGTCTATGGTCACTGGTAGGCCTGAGCACTTCAGCCGCAGTAGAGGCCTATTGGAATGAACAGAAAATGGCTGCCCGTCCTGCACTCCCTCCCACCCTCTCTCCCTCCCTCCTGCCCTCCTTCCCTCCCTCCCTCAAGCCGGGCAACAATTCCTGACCAGGTGGCGATTAATCCCCACCCCCCCCCACCCCGCCAAACCCGCGGTATTGAGCATCCGTCAGGTGACTCGGAAACCCCATTCAAAATGGCCGATGGCCACCTCAGGAGGGTTTGACGTGGCCCACAATCCTTCACTCAGAGTCGAACCTCGACAGGCAGCGACGAACCCTCAGGGTCACGACCCTCACCCGCCTCACCCCACCCCCCCCCAAATTGGGTGGAACGAGCGGGAGGGGTCAGGGATGAGGGGAGGGTGAATGACATCTGAACTTTGAGCCTGTCCTTGTGAAAGGTTCGATTGCCTGTGGGCCGCTCTGACCTCCGACCCGGGGGATCAGGTATTGTCCGCCGCCCTGACTTTGCCAGCGATCAACGCCGTTCCCTCGTCGCGGGCGTTCCGCCATGGCCTGCCGGGGATGGTGGGGGGAGGGGGTGAATGTCAGGGGTAAGGGGCGGGAGTGGGGAGATTGGGCCATCGACCTCACTCCAACCTGCACCCCTCTATCCAATAGGAATGGTTTTCTGCGGAGAGTGATTGCCGCCAACATGGCGGCATTTCTTTTGGCATTTGTTGGCCCTGGGTGATACCTTGTTGCCATGGTGCCCTCTGCAGCCACCCTTCCTGCCCCGCCTCACCTCATAGTGCAGGGTCAATCCCAAGCAAGGGGTCAGCAATGGCGCCCTGAGCCAAGGGTCAAGGGTCGAAGGCCGAGGATAAGCACTTGCTAACGGGAAGACTTCAGCGGCCGGTGGGGGAGTGATGGGGGGGTGTGGGGTGAGAAGGGGAACTTTCTGCCCACTACCTGCTGCACCTCCCCACCCCCCCCCACCCCCCCCCCCCCCCCGCCCCCCCCCCCCCACCTCCCCTCCCCCTCCCGTCGAGAGATTCTCATTTTGCCTCCTCCTGTTGAACCCAAACCCCAGCTTGGCCACGTGCAGGCCCAGCCCTCACGGCCTGGCGTGCAGGCCCAGCCCTCACGGCCTGGCGTGCAGGCCCAGCCCTCACGGCCTGGCGTGCAGGCCCAGCCCTCACGGCCTGGCGTGCAGGCCCAGCCCTCACAGCCTGGCTAAGGGCCGAGGGCCTCGCTCCTTGGGTGTTTTTAACCGCAACCCCTTTGCCGTCACAACTCACGGTCAACCAGAACGGGTGCGGCGGCAGGGGGCGGGGGGGCGGTGGTGGGGGGGGTGGCATCGCACAGCAGCAGGTCTGCCTTCCTGACACACAACATCAGAACACAGACACAGAGAGAGAGAGAGGAGGCTGGGGGGGGGGGGGGGGGGTAGAGAGATAGGGGGAGACAGAGAGACAGGGAGAGAGAGAAAGAGTGACAGAGAGAGAGAGACAGAGAGAGCGAGAGTCAGAGAGCGAGAGTCAGAGAGAGAGAGTCAGAGAGAGAGAGACAGAGAGAGAGAGAGACAGAGAGAGAGAGAGACAGAGAGAGAGAGAGATGGCTGGAGGGGGGAGGGGGGAGGGAGAGATAGGGGGAGACAGAGAGACAGGGAGAGAGAAAAGAGTGACAGAGAGAGAGACAGAGAGAGCGAGAGTCAGAGAGAGAGAGACAGAGAGAGAGAGAGACGGAGAGTCAGAGAGAGAGACAGAGAGAGAGAGAGAGACAGAGAGAGCGAGAGTCAGAGAGAGAGAGACAGAGAGAGAGAGAGACGGAGAGTCAGAGAGAGAGACAGAGAGAGAGAGAGAGACAGAGAGAGATACAGAGAGAGAGGGACAGAGAGAGAGACAGAGAGAGAGAGACAGAGAGAGAGAGAGACAGAGAGTTAGAGAGAGACGGAATGAGACAGATTGAGAGAGGGTTTCCTCTGCTGGGATTCTCTGTCCAGACCTGCCGGGTGTAAATTGCATTGGCACCTTGCTGTGTAATCTGTGAGTGACGTATCTGGTTGCCTCGGCAACGTCAGGCTGGCGAACCACGGAGGCCCCAGCATCCTAATCCAGGGTCAGGGGTCATCGCTTAACAAGCGCTAAGGTCACACACTGGAGGTTCGGTGCCTTTTCCGCCTGTGTCTAATTACTTTCCATTTACATTCGCAAGGGTCACAC
The DNA here is from genome assembly GCF_964213995.1 of Mustelus asterias. Classification (NCBI taxonomy): domain Eukaryota; kingdom Metazoa; phylum Chordata; class Chondrichthyes; order Carcharhiniformes; family Triakidae; genus Mustelus; species Mustelus asterias. The sequence goes on from NW_027590822.1 coordinate 32,863, forward strand.
CATCACTCTGCCCATTCCTGCTCTTCATCACTCTGCCCATTCCTGCTCTTCCGCCATCGCTGCTCGTCTCTCTCTCTGTCTCTCGCTCCCTCTCTCTCTGTCTCTCGCTCCCTCTCTCTGTCTCTCGCTCCCTCTCTCTCTGTCTCTCGCTCCTCTCTCTCAGTCTCTCGCTCCCTCTCTCTCTGTCTCTCGCTCCTCTCTCTCTGTCTCTCGCTCCCTCTCTCTGTCTCTCGCTCCCTCTCTCTCTGTCTCTCGCTCCCTCTCTCTCAGTCTCTCGCTCCCTCTCTCTCTGTCTCTCGCTCCCTCTCTCTCTGTCTCTCGCTGCCTCTCTCTCTGTCTCTCGCTCCCTCTCTCTCTGTCTCTCGCTCCCTCTCTCTCTGTCTCTCGCTCCCTCTCTCTCTGTCTCTCGCTCCCTCTCTCTGTCTCTCGCTCCTCTCTCTCAGTCTCTCGCTCCCTCTCTCTCTGTCTCTCGCTCCCTCTCTCTCTGTCTCTCGCTGCCTCTCTCTCTGTCTCTCGCTCCCTCTCTCTCTGTCTCTCGCTCCCTCTCTCTCTGTCTCTCGCTCCCTCTCTCTCTGTCTCTCGCTCCCTCTCTCTCTGTCTCTCGCTCCCTCTCTCTCTGTCTCTCGCTCCCTCTCTCTGTCTCTCGCTCCCTCTCTCTCTGTCTCTCGCTCCCTCTCTCCTTGTCTCATTCAGCGACGTGGGCGTCGCTGGCCGGGTGCAACATTTATCCCCCATCCCTAATCGCCCCCCTTGAGAAGGTGGTGGGTGAGCCGCCATCTTGAACCCGCTGCAGTCCCGTGTGGTGTAGGTACACCCACAGTGCTGTTAGGGAGGGAGCTCCAGGATTTTGACCCCAGCCACAGTGAAGGAACGGCCGACATATTTCCAAGTCGGGATGGTGTGTGTGTGTGTGAGGGGGGTGGGCGGGGGGGTTTCAGAGGGGTAACTTGCAGGTGGTAGGTGTTCCCATGGCGTCTGCTGCCCTTGTCCTTCTAGGGGGTAGAGGTGGCGGGTTTGGGCGGCGCTGTCGAAGGAGCATTGGTGAGTCGCTGCGGTGCATCTTGTAGACGGTACACACTGCTGCCGCTGTGCGTCGGTGGTGGAGGGAGTGAATGTTGAGGGTGGGGGGGTTAGCGTGTCGATCGAGCGGGGGGGGGGGGGCTGCTTTGTCCCGGATGGTGTCGAGCTTCTCGAGTGTTGTCGGAGCCGCACTCATCCAGGCGAGTGGGAGAGTATTCCATCACACTCCCGACTTGTGCCTTGTAGATGGTGGACAGGCTTTGGGGGGAGTCAGGAGGTGAGTTACTCTCCGCAGGATTCCCAGCCTCTGACCTGCTCTGGGAGCCACAGTATTTATACGGCTGGGTCCAGTTCAGTTTCTGCTCAATGGGAACCCCCAGGATGTTGATAGTGGGGGGGATTCAGCGATGGGAATGTCATTGAATGTCAAGGGGAGATGACGCACGGACAGGTGTTGAGGGGCATGTTTGGGAGGAGGTCAGAGGGCAGCCGCACGGCATGCTGGGTGAGGTTATGGGTAAGCGGTCAGTCTTCGATGGAGTTCATCACAGGCCCTCCGTGCGCACGGGGTCCCCGGGCTGCCTCGCCCGCCTCTCCAGCGTTAGTTGCCCGCTTTCTCGTCCTTGGGCGTGTCTCCATTGTGCGAGCGTTGCGATAGCCGCGAGGTGAAGCTGGCCACTGTAGCTGCAGCCTTGAAACTCCGCTTCCTCCTCTGGACATTCTGCTCTGGGTGGAAGACAATGACGTAAACTTTTGGGATGTACAGCATCCCGAGGCACACAAACGCACTCAGGCTCATCGACGCGGTCAGAGTCGTTGTCTGGATGTACATCTGTAACACACAGGGAGAGCTCACCAATCACAACAGGCTATTCAACCCCGTGCAGCATCAGCCAATGTCCCAGTGCACACCCACCCTCGCCAACACACACCGCCCCTCTCTCACACCGTCCCTCTCTCACACCGTCCCTCTCTCACACCGTCCCTCTCTCACTCTGTCCCTCTCTCTCTCTGTCCCTCTCTCACTCTGTCCCTCTCTCACACCGTCCCTCTCTCACACCGTCCCTCTCTCACTCTGTCCCTCTCTCTCTCTGTCCCTCTCTCACTCTGTCCCTCTCTCACACCGTCCCTCTCTCACACCGTCCCTCTCTCACTCTGTCCCTCTCTCTCTCTGTCCCTCTCTCACTCTGTCCCTCTCTCTCTGTCCCTCTCTCACACCGTCCCTCTCTCACTCTGTCCCTCTCTCACACCGTCCCTCTCTCACTCTGTCCCTCTCTCACTCTGTCCCTCTCTCTCTCTGTCCCTCTCTCACTCTGTCCCTCTCTCTCTCTGTCCCTCTCTCACACCGTCCCTCTCTCACTCTGTCCCTCTCTCTCTCTGTCCCTCTCTCACTCTGTCCCTCTCTCTCTCTGTCCCTCTCTCACACCGTCCCTCTCTCACTCTGTCCCTCTCTCACTCTGTCCCTCTCACACTCTGTCCCTCTCTCTCTCTGTCCCTCTCTCACACCGTCCCTCTCTCACTCTGTCCCTCTCTCACTCTGTCCCTCTCTCACTCTGTCCCTCTCTCACTCTGTCCCTCTCTCACTCTGTCCCTCTCTCACACTGTCCCTCTCTCACACTCTGTCCCTCTCTCACACCGTCCCTCTCTCACTCTGTCCCTCTCTCACTCTGTCCCTCTCTCACTCTGTCCCTCTCTCACACTGTCCCTCTCTCACACTCTGTCCCTCTCTCACACCGTCCCTCTCTCTCTCTGTCCCTCCCTCTCTCTGTCCCTCTCTCACTCTGTCCCTCTCTCACACGCTGTCCCTCTCTCACTCTGTCTCTCTCTCACACTCTGTCCCTCTCTCACACTCTGTCCCTCTCTCACACCGTCCCTCTCTCACTCTGTCCCTCTCTCTCTCTGTCCCTCTCTCACTCTGTCCCTCTCTCTCTCTGTCCCTCTCTCACTCTGTCCCTCTCTCTCTCTGTCCCTCTCTCACTCTGTCCCTCTCTCACTCTGTCCCTCTCTCACACCGTCCCTCTCACACTCTGTCCCTCTCTCACTCTGTCCCTCTCTCACTCTGTCCCTCTCACACTCTGTCCCTCTCTCACACCGTCCCTCTCTCTCTCTGTCCCTCTCTCACTCTGTCCCTCTCTCACTCTGTCCCTCTCTCACTCTGTCCCTCTCTCACTCTGTCCCTCTCACACTCTGTCCCTCTCTCACACCGTCCCTCTCTCACTCTGTCCCTCTCTCTCTCTGTCCCTCTCCCACTCTGTCCCTCTCTCTCTCTGTCCCTCTCTCACACCGTCCCTCTCTCTCTCTGTCCCTCTCTCTCTCTGTCCCTCTCTCACTCTGTCCCTCTCACACGCTGTCCCTCTCTCACTCTGTCCCTCTCTCACTCTGTCCCTCTCTCACACTCTGTCCCTCTCTCACACCGTCCCTCTCTCTCTCTGTCCCTCTCACACTCTGTCCCTCTCTCACACCGTCCCTCTCTCTCTCTGTCCCTCTCTCACTCTGTCCCTCTCTCTCTCTGTCCCTCCCTCACTCTGTCCCTCTCTCACATTGTCCCTCTCTCACACCATCCCTCTCACACGCTGTCCCTCTCTCACACCATCCCTCTCTCACTCTGTCCCTCTCTCACACCATCCCTCTCTCACTCTGTCCCTCTCACACACTGTCCCTCTCTCTCTCTGTCCCTCTCTCACACCGTCCCTCTCTCTCTCTCTGTCCCTCTCTCACACCGTCCCTCTCTCACTCTGTCCCTCTCTCACTCTGTCCCTCTCTCACACCATCCCTCTCTCACTCTGTCCCACTCTCACACCGTCCCTCTCTCACTCTGTCCCTCTCTCACACCGTCCCTCTCTCTCTCTGTCCCTCTCTCACACCGTCCCTCTCTCACTCTGTCCCTCTCTCACACCATCCCTCTCTCACTCTGTCCCTCTCTCTCTCTGTCCCTCTCTCTCTCTGTCCCTCTCTCACTCTGTCCCTCTCTCTCTCTGTCCCTCTCTCACACTGTCCCTCTCTCACACCGTCCCTCTCTCACTCTGTCCCTCTCTCACACTGTCCCTCTCTCACACCATCCCTCTCTCACACCATCCCTCTCTCACACCATCCCTCTCTCACTCTGTCCCTCTCTCACACCGTCCCTCTCTCACTCTGTCCCTCTCTCACACTGTCCCTCTCTCACACCATCCCTCTCTCACTCTGTCCCTCTCTCTCTCTGTCCCTCTCTCACTCTGTCCCTCTCTCACACCGTCCCTCTCTCACTCTGTCCCTCTCTCACACTGTCCCTCTCTCACACCATCCCTCTCTCACACCATCCCTCTCTCACACTGTCCCTCTCTCACACCATCCCTCTCTCACTCTGTCCCTCTCTCACACTGTCCCTCTCTCACACCATCCCTCTCTCACTCTGTCCCTCTCTCTCTCTGTCCCTCTCTCACTCTGTCCCTCTCTCTCTCTGTCCCTCTCTCACACTGTCCCTCTCTCTCTCTGTCCCTCTCTCACTCTGTCCCTCTCTCACTCTGTCCCTCTCTCACACCATCCCTCTCTCACTCTGTCCCTCTCTCACTCTGTCCCTCTCTCTCTCTGTCCCTCTCTCACACCGTCCCTCTCTCACACCGTCCCTCTCTCACTGTCCCTCTCTCACTCTGTCCCTCTCTCACACCGTCCCTCTCTCACTCTGTCCCTCTTTCACTCTGTCCCTCTCTCTCTCTGTCCCTCTCACACTCTGTCCCTCTCTCACACCGTCCCTCTCTCACACCGTCCCTCTCTCTCTGTCCCTCTCTCACTCTGTCCCTCTCTCACTCTGTCCCTCTCTCTCTCTGTCCCTCTCTCACTCTGTCCCTCTTTCACTCTGTCCCTCTCTCTCTCTGTCCCTCTCACACTCTGTCCCTCTCTCACACCGTCCCTCTCTCACACCGTCCCTCTCTCACTCTGTCCCTCTTTCACTCTGTCCCTCTCTCTCTCTGTCCCTCTCACACTCTGTCCCTCTCTCACTCTGTCCCTCTCTCACACCGTCCCTCTCACACTCTGTCCCTCTCTCACTCTGTCCCTCTCTCACTGTCCCTCTCTCACTCTGTCCCTCTCTCACTCTGTCCCTCTCTCACTCTGTCCCTCTCTCACACTGTCCCTCTCTCTCTCTGTCCCTCTCTCACTCTGTCCCTCTCTCTCTCTGTCCCTCTCTCTCTGTCCCTCTCTCACACTGTCCCTCTCTCACTCTGTCCCTCTCTCACACTGTCCCTCTCTCTCTCTGTCCCTCTCTCACTCTGTCCCTCTCTCACTCTGTCCCTCTCTCTCTCTGTCCCTCTCTCGCTCTGTCCCTCTCTCTCTCTGTCCCTCTCTCTCTGTCCCTCTCTCTGTCCCTCTCTCACTCTGTCCCTCTCTCTCTCTGTCCCTCTCTCACTCTGTCCCTCTCTCACTCTGTCCCTCTCTCACACCGTCCCTCTCTCACACCGTCCCTCTCTCACACCGTCCCTCTCTCACACTCTGTCCCTCTCTCACACCGTCCCTCTCTCACACCGTCCCTCTCTCACTCTGTCCCTCTCTCACTCTGTCCCTCTCTCACTCTGTCCCTCTCTCACTCTGTCCCTCTCTCACACCGTCCCTCTCTCACACCGTCCCTCTCTCACTCTGTCCCTCTCTCTCTCTGTCCCTCTCTCACACCGTCCCTCTCTCACACCGTCCCTCTCTCACTCTGTCCCTCTCTCACACTCTGTCCCTCTCTCACACCGTCCCTCTCTCACTCTGTACCTCTTTCACTCTGTCCCTCTCTCTCTCTGTCCCTCTCACACTCTGTCCCTCTCTCACACCGTCCCTCTCTCACACCGTCCCTCTCTCTCTGTCCCTCTCTCACTCTGTCCCTCTCTCACTCTGTCCCTCTCTCTCTCTGTCCCTCTCTCACTCTGTCCCTCTTTCACTCTGTCCCTCTCTCTCTCTGTCCCTCTCACACTCTGTCCCTCTCTCACACCGTCCCTCTCTCACACCGTCCCTCTCTCTCTGTCCCTCTCTCACTCTGTCCCTCTCTCACTCTGTCCCTCTCTCTCTCTGTCCCTCTCTCACTCTGTCCCTCTTTCACTCTGTCCCTCTCTCTCTCTGTCCCTCTCACACTCTGTCCCTCTCTCACTCTGTCCCTCTCTCACACCGTCCCTCTCACACTCTGTCCCTCTCTCACTCTGTCCCTCTCTCACTGTCCCTCTCTCACTCTGTCCCTCTCTCACTCTGTCCCTCTCTCACTCTGTCCCTCTCTCACACTGTCCCTCTCTCTCTCTGTCCCTCTCTCACTCTGTCCCTCTCTCTCTCTGTCCCTCTCTCTCTGTCCCTCTCTCACACTGTCCCTCTCTCACTCTGTCCCTCTCTCACACTGTCCCTCTCTCTCTCTGTCCCTCTCTCACTCTGTCCCTCTCTCACTCTGTCCCTCTCTCTCTCTGTCCCTCTCTCGCTCTGTCCCTCTCTCTCTCTGTCCCTCTCTCTCTGTCCCTCTCTCTGTCCCTCTCTCACTCTGTCCCTCTCTCTCTCTGTCCCTCTCTCACTCTGTCCCTCTCTCACTCTGTCCCTCTCTCACACCGTCCCTCTCTCACACCGTCCCTCTCTCACACCGTCCCTCTCTCACACTCTGTCCCTCTCTCACACCGTCCCTCTCTCACACCGTCCCTCTCTCACTCTGTCCCTCTCTCACTCTGTCCCTCTCTCACTCTGTCCCTCTCTCACACCGTCCCTCTCTCACACCGTCCCTCTCTCACTCTGTCCCTCTCTCACACCGTCCCTCTCTCACTCTGTCCCTCTCTCACTCTGTCCCTCTCTCACACCGTCCCTCTCTCACACCGTCCCTCTCTCACTCTGTCCCTCTCTCTCTCTGTCCCTCTCTCACACCATCCCTCTCTCACACCGTCCCTCTCTCACTCTGTCCCTCTCTCACACTCTGTCCCTCTCTCACACCGTCCCTCTCTCACTCTGTACCTCTCTCACTCTGTACCTCTCTCTCTCTGTCCCTCTCTCACTCTGTACCTCTCTCACTCTGTCCCTCTCTCACACCGTCCCTCTCTCACTCTGTACCTCTCTCACTCTGTACCTCTCTCACTCTGTCCCTCTCACACTCTGTCCCTCTCACACTCTGTCCCTCTCTCACTCTGTCCCTCTCTCATTCTGTCCCTCTTTCTCTGTCCCTCTCTCACTCTGTCCCACTGTCACTCTCTCACTCTGTCTCTCTTTCTCTCGCTCTCTCTCACTCTCTCACTCTGTCCCTCTCTCTCTCTCTCTCCCTCTTTCTCTCTCTCTCTGTCTCTCTCTCTTTCTTTCACTCTCTCTCTCACTCTATCTCTCTCACTTGAAGTCTCTCTCTCACTCCCACTCACACACACAGTCTCTGTTTGTCTGTCTCTCTCTGTCTCTGTGTCTCTCTCTCTGTTTGTTTGTCTCCGTGTGTCTCTCTCCTGGGCTCACTCTCTCTCTCTCTCACTTTAGAATGGCTTCACCGCTTCTCTATCTCTGTAACCTCCTCCAGCCCCTACAACCCTCCCTATCTCTGTAACCTCCTCCAGCCCCTACAAATCTCCCTATCTCTGTAACCCCCTCCAGCCCCTACAACCCTCTCTATCTCTGTAACCTCCTCCAGCCCCTACAAATCTCCCTATCTCTGTAACCCCCTCCAGCCCCTACAACCCTCCCTATCTCTGTAACCCCCTCCAGCCCCTACAACCCTCTCTATCTCTGTAACCTCCTCCAGCCCCTACAAATCTCCCTATCTCTGTAACCTCCTCAAGCCCCTACAACCCTCCCTATCTCTGTAACCCCCTCCAGCTCCTACAACCCTCCCAGCTCTGTAACCTCCTCCAACCCCTACAGCCCTCCCTATCTCTGTAACCTCCTCAAGCCCCTACAACCCTCCCTATCTCTGTAACCTCCTCCAGCCCCTACAACCTTTCCTATCTCTGTAACCTCCTTCAGCCCCTACAACCCTCCCTATCTCTGTAACCTCCTCCAGCTCCTACAACCCTCCCTATCTCTGTAACCTCCACCAACTCTCCGAGATCTCTGCGCTCCTCCGATTCCGGCCTCCCGAGCATCCCCTGATTCCCGTTGCTCCCCCATTGGCGGCCGTGCCATCAGCTGCCTGGGGAGGGGGGGGTGGCCCTACATTCCGTAATTCCCTCCGTAAACCTCTCTACCAGAGACTAACAGGGTTAGGATTATATTCACTGGAGTTTAGAAGAGTGAGAGGGGATCTCATAGAAATTTATAAAATTCTAACAGGGTTAGACAGGGTAGATTCAGAAAGAATGTTCCCGATGGTGGGGGAGTCCAGAACTAGGGGTCATAGTTTGAGGATAAGGGGTAAACCTTTTAGGACTGAGGTGAGGAGAAATTTCTTCACCCAGAGGGAGGTGAATGTGTGGAATTCACCACCACAGAAAGTAGTTGAGGTCAAGAAGAAGTTAGATATAGCTCTTGGGGCTAAAGGGATCAAGAGATATGGGGGGGAAGGGGGGATCAGGGTATTGAATTTGATGATCAGCCACGTCATAATGGAGCAGGCTCGAAGGGCCGAATGGCCTCCTCCTGCTTCTAGTTTCTATGTTTCTATCTTTACCTCTCTCTCTCTCTCTCTTCCCCCTTCTCTTAATTAATGCTGTTCTCAAGAATCTTTGCTTGAGCTTTTGGAAAATTTTCTCCGCATCTCCTCTTGTGATTTTCAATTGCATTCTGTCGCTGAGGCCCTGTGCGAGAAGCCAGCGGATATTTTTCAAATTGAAGACCCCACTTAGGTGGCAGCTGTTACGGGCAGTTGTCTGTGACGGATTGGGAAGATTCATGCGGGGAAAAGGCTGGTACAGAAGTCAGGGCCGGAGGGGGAGCAACGGCAGGAGAAACGTGAGGTGGGGGAAGAGGAGGGAGGTGACACTGACATGGGAGAGCAAGATGGGGGGGGGGAAAAGTGAGGTGGAAAGGAGGGGGCAAGTGAGGAGGAAAATGAGGGGAAAGTGAGGAGGAAATGAGGGAGGAAATGTGGTGAAAATGAGGTGATAATGAGGAGGGAAATGAGGGGGGAAATGAGGAGAAATTGAGGAGGAAAATGAGGCGGAAAATGAGGAGGGAAATGAGGGGGGAAATGAGGGGGGAAATGAGGAGAAATTGAGGTGAAAATGAGGGGGAAAATCTACCCTGTCTCGTCCTATTCGAATTTGATAGGTTTCTATGAGATTCCCCCCCCTTCATCCTTCTGAACTCCAGCGAATACAATCATAACTGACTCTGTCCACTCCTACCACTGTTTCCCAAGTGTTTGGCTGTAAAATCTTTGATGATGGATTCTACGTTTTTCCCCACTATCGACACCAGGCTGACTGGTTCTAGAATTCCCTGTTTTCCCTCTATGTCCCTTTTTAAGTAGAGGTGATGTGGAGATGCCGGCGTTGGACTGGGGGGTGGGCTCTGTAAGAAGTCTCACAACACCAGGTTAAAAGCCAACAGGTTTATTTGGGATCACGAGCTTTCGGAGCGCTGCTTCTCCAAGGCGGCACGGTAGCACAGTGGTTAGCACTGCTGCTTCACAGCTCCAGGGACCCGGGTTCGATTCCCGGCTTGGGTCACTGTCTGTGTGGAGTTTGCACATTCTCCTCGTGTCTGCGTGGGTTTCCTCCGGGTGCTCCGGTTTCCTCCCACAGTCCAAAGATGTGCGGGTTAGGTTGATCGGCCATGCTAAAATTGCCCCTTAGTGTCCTGAGATGTGTAGGTTAGAGGGATTAGTGGGTAAAATATGTAGGGATATGGGGGTAGGGCCTGGGTGGGATTGTGGTCGGTGCAGACTCGATGGGCCGAATGGCCTCTTTCTGTACTGTAGGGTTTCTATGATTTCTATGATCAGGTGAGTGGAGGTTAGTTCACAAACACGGCATATACAGACAGAGACACAACTGCAAGATAATTATAGATTGGAATGTGAAGAAGCAGATTCTATCGTAACTTTTAAGGGGAGTTTTGACCAATACATGATAAGGATGGGAATAGAGGGATACGGTCCCTGGATGGGTAGGGGGTTTTAGTTCAGTCGGGCAGCATGGTCGGTGCAGGCTTGGAGGGTCGAAGAGCCATTCCTGTGCTGTAATTTTCTTTGTTCTTTGAATGGTTGCAAAGTGAGTCTTTACGGGTACAAACAGTGTGAGTGGAGAGAGGGATAATCACAGAGGGATCCTACCAACTGTCCTGGCTTGAGACAATACACATCTCTTTAACCTGTGCTTAACCCTCTCTCCACTCACATTGTCTGTACCTGTAAAGACTTGATTACCTGTAAAGACTCGCACTCCAACCATTCTTCACATTCCAATCTGTAATTATCTCGTAATTGTGTCTTCGCCTATATATGCCGTGTTTGCGAAACCTACCTCTCCACTCACCTGATGAAGGAGCAGTGCTCCGAAAGCTCGTGATTGCAAATAAACCTGTTGGCCTTTAAATATTGGGGTTACGTTAGCCACCCTCCAATCTGTAGGAACTGTTCCAGATCCAATAATATCTTGGAAGTTGACTAACAATGCATCCACTATTTCTCAGGCCACTTCCTTAAGTACTCTGGGATGTAAATTATCAGGCCCTGGGGATTTGTTGGCCTTCAATCCCATCGATTTTCCCAACACCATTTCTCCACTAGTACTGATTTCCTTCAGTTCCTCCCTCTCAATATACCCAGTGTTCCCCAACATTTCTGATACATAATTTGTGTCCTCCATTGTGAAGACAGAACCAAAGTATGTAGAATCATAGAATCCCTACAGTGCAGAAGGAGGCCATTCAGCCCATTGAGTCTGCACCGACCACAATCACCCAGCCCTATCTCCTTAACCCCATGCATTTACCCTACTTAGTCCCCCTAACAGTGAGGGGCAATTTCGCGTGATCAATCCACCTAACTCGCACGTCTTTGGACTGTGGGAGGAAACTGGAGCACCCGGAGGAAACCCACGCAGACACGGGGAGAACGTACAAACTCCATACAGATGGTGACCCAAGGCGGAATTGAACCCGGGTCCCTGGCACTGTGAGGCAGCATTGCTAACCACTGTGCCACTGTGCTGCCCATCAATGTACTAGAGTCATAGAGTCATCGAGGTTTACGGCATGGAAACAGGCCCTTCGGCCCAACCTGTCCATGCCGCCCTTTTTTTTAAAATCCCTAAGCTGACCCCAATTGTCTGCATTTGGCCCATATCCCTCTACACCCGTCTTACCCCTCTAACTGTCTAAACGCTTTTTAAAAGACAAAATTGTACCCACCTCTACTACTACCTCTGGCAGCTCGTTCCAGACACTCACCACCCTCTGTGTGAAAACATTGCCCCTCTGGACACTTTTGTATCTCTCCCCTCTCACCTTAAACCTATGCCCTCTAGTTTTAGACTCCCCTACCTTTGGGAAAAGATATTGACTATCTAGCTGATCTATGCCCCTCATTATTTTATCGACCTCTATAAGGTCACCCCTCAGCCTCCTACGCTCCAGAGAAAAAAGTCCCAGTCTATCCAGCCTCTCCTTATAACTCAAACCATCAAGTCCCGGTAGCATCCTAGTAAATCTTTTCTGCACTCTTTCTAGTTTAATAATATCCTTTCTATAATAGGGTGACCAGAATTGTACACAGTATTCCAAGTGTGGCCTTACCAATGTCTTGTACAACTTCAACAAGACGCCCCAGCTTGTTTAGTTCAATCGGACAGCATGGTCGGTGCAGGCTTGGAGGGCCGAAGGGCCTGTTCCTGTGCTATAATTTTCTTTGTTCTTTTCAGTTCAGTTCAGTTGGTCAGTCATTTCTTTGTTCCCCGTTAGAAATTCCCTATTTCTGAGTGTAGGGGACCTACATTTGTCTTCGGCAACCTTTTTCTCCTCACATACCTATTACCTTGACGGTCAGTTTTTAAGTTCCCCGCTAGCTTACTCTCACACTCTACTTTCCCCTTCTTAACCAATCCCTTTGTCCTCCTTTGCTGAATTCTAAACTTCTCCCAATCCTCAGGTCTGTTTCTCTTCTTGGCCAATCTGGATGCCTCTTCCTTGGTTTGAATACTATCTCTAATTTCCCTTGTTAGCCATGTTTTGGCACCTTTCCAGTTTTACCTTTGCCCCAGACAGGAATAAACAATTGTTGGAGTTCTCACATGCATTCCTTGAATGTTTGCCATTGCCTATCCACCGTCATCCCTTTAAGAAACGCTCCCCAATCTATCATCGACAACTCATGGTCCACTGCTTTGTAGTTTCCTTTATTAAGATTCAGGAGCCTGATCTCAGAATCAACTACGTCACTTTCCATCTTGATGAAGAATCCTATCACATTATCATCCCCAAGGCAGATTGCAAATCATTCCTTTCTCATTACACAATGTGCAGTCAAGGATGGCCTGTTCCCTTGTTGTTCCTCAATGTATTGGCCCAGAAAGCCACCCCGTCCGTATACACGCCAGGAATTCCTCCTCTACGGTTTTTAAAAATTCATTCGTGGGACACGGGCCTCGCTGGCCGGGCCAGCGTTTATTGCCCATCACTCGTTGAGAGTCAACCACATTGCTGTGGCTCTGGAGTCACATACAGGACATTAGTGAACATTAATGTGGAGTTATAGCGGAGTTAATGAGGAGTTAATGTAGAGTGAGTGAGGAGTGAGTGAGGAGTGAGTGAGTGAGTGAGGAGTGAGTGAGGAGCTAGGAAAGGAGTTAGATGAGGAGTGAGATAAGGAGAGGCTGATGAAGAATGGGACAGAGGTGGCTGACAGAGTGGCAGGATGAACGGGCAGGATGAATGGGCAGGGGGAATGGGCAGGGGGAACGGGCTGGGGGAATAGGCAGGGGGAACGGGCATGGAGAAAGGGCAGGGGGAACGGGCAGGGGAAAGGGCAGGGGGAATGGGCAGGGGGAATGGGCAGGGGGATGGGCGGGGGGAATTGGCGGGGGGAACAGGCAGGGGGAACGGGCGGGGAAATGGGCATGGGGGAACGGGCAGGGGGAGCGGGCAGGGGGAACAGGCAGGGGGAACAGGCAGGGGGAATAGGCAGGGGACGGGTAGGGTGAATGGGCAGGGGGAACGGACAGGGGGAACGGACAGGGGGAATGGACAGGGGGAATGGGCAGGGGGAACGGACAGGGGGAACGGACAGGGGGAACGGGCAGGGGGAACGGGCAGGGGGAACGGGCAGGGGGAACGGGCAGGGGGAACGGGCAGGGGGAACGGACAGGGGGAACGGACAGGGGGAACGGACAGGGGGAACGGACAGGGGGTACAGGCAGGGGGAACGGACAGGGGGAACGGACAGGGGGAACGGGCAGGGGGAACGGGCAGGGGGAACGGGCAGGGGGAACGGGCAGGGGAATCGGGCAGGGGGAACAGGCAGGGGACAGGTAGGGTGAATGGGCAGGGGGAATGGACAGGGGGGATGGGCAGAGGGGTGGGCAGAGGGAACGGGCAGGGGGAACAGGCATGGGACGGGTAGGGGGAATGGACAGGGTGAACGGGCAGGGGGAATGGGCAGGGGTACGGGCAGGGGGTTGGTGAGGTGCCCTTACCTTCTCGGCGGACTGGGCGGTGCCGAAGAAGATGGGGACGAAGGCCAGCCAGATGATGCAGGTGGTGTACATGGTGAATCCGATGGGTTTGGCTTCGTTGAAGGTTTCGGGCACACCGCGGCTCTTGACGGCGTAGACGGTGCAGGTGACCATCAGCACGATGCTGTAGCTCAGGCAGCAGATGATGGAGAGGTCGGACATGTCACACTTGAGCACTCCGCGGGCCAGCTCGGGGTCAGGGGTCCGCTGCTCCTCGTAGTCCACGTGGGCGTGGGGGGGCTCGATGCCCAGCCACACCAACACGCCCAGCACCTGCAGCGAGATCAGGATGAAGGTGATGGCCAGCTGCGAGGTGGGGCTGATGAACCGGGGAGGCGTCACCGAGCGCTTGCCCGTCTCGAAGATGCGGTAGATGCGGTTGGTCTTGGTGAGCAGGGCAGAGTAGGTGATGCTCATGCCCAGACCCAGCAGGAGGCGGCGGAGGGCACAGACCACGGCGCCCGGCTCCGCGATCATCAGGAAGGTGATGATGTAGATGAGGAAGATGCCAGTCAGCAGCACGTAGCTCAGCTCGCGCCCCGACGCCCGCACGATGGGCGTGTTGTTGTGGCGGATGAAGACCAGCACGGTGAAGGTGGTGGCCAGGATGCCCATCACCGCAAGGATGAGGGGCAGTGCCGCCCAGGCTGAGTGCCACTCCAGCTTCACCACGGGCGTGGGCCGGCAGCCCGTCCGGTTGATGCTGGGCCGCATGTCCAGCGGGCACAGCTGGCACTCGAACTCGCTCAGCTGGAAGCGGTACCCATCGCACAGCTCGCAGTGCCAGCAGCAAGGCACGCCCTTCACCATCTTCTTCCGCTCGCCAGGCTCGCAGGGGAAGCTGCAGACCGAGGGCGGCACCTCGGTGCCCCCTCCTCCCCACTGCATCTCCTCCATCTGAAACAGAGCCAAGCCCAGCACGGGGTTAGATACAGAGTAAAGCTCCCTCTACACTGTCCACATCAAACACTCCCAGGACAGGTACAGCACGGGGTTAGACACAGAGTAAAGCTCCCTCTACACTGTCCCCATCAAACACTCCCAGGACAGGTACAGCACGGGGTTAGATACAGAGTAAAGCTCCCTCTACACTGTCCCCATCAAACACTCCCAGGACAGGTCCAGCACGGGGTTAGATACAGAGTAAAGCTCCCTCTACACTGTCCCCATCAAACACTCACAGGACAGGTACAGCACGGGGTTAGATACAGAGTAAAGCTCCCTCTACACTGTCCCCATCAAACACTCCCAGGACAGGTCCAGCACGGGGTTAGATACAGAGTAAAGCTCCCTCTACACTGTCCCCATCAAACACTCACAGGAGAGGAACAGCACGGGGTTAGATACAGAGTAAAGCTCCCTCTACGCTGTCCCCATCAAACACTCACAGGAGAGGAACAGCACGGGGTTAGATACAGAGTAAAGCTCCCTCTACGCTGTCCCCATCAAACACTCACAGGAGAGGAACAGCACGGGGTTAGATACAGAGTAAAGCTCCCTCTACGCTGTCCCCATCAAACACTCCCAGGACAGGTACACATGGGGTTAGATACAGAGTAAAGCTTCCTCTACACTGTCCCCATCAAACACTCCCAGGACAGGTACAGCACGGGGTTAGATACAGAGTAAAGCTCCCTCTACACTGTCCCCATCAAACACTCCCAGGACAGGTACAGCACGGGGTTAGATACAGAGTAAAGCTCCCTCTGCACTGTCCCCATCAAACGCTCCCAGGACAGGTACAACACGGGGTTAGATACAGAGTGAAGCTCCCTCTACACTGTCCCCATCAAACACTCCCAGGACAGGTACAGCACGGGGTTAGATACAGAGTAAAGCTCCCTCTGCACTGTCCCCATCAAACACTCCCAGGACAGGTACAGCACGGGGTGAGATACAGAGTAAAGCTCCCTGTACACTGTCCCCTTCAAACACTCCCAGAACAGGTACAGCACAGGGTTAGATACAGAGTAAAGCTCCCTCTGCACTGTCCCCCATCAAACACTCCCAGGACAGGTACAACACGGGGTTAGATACAGAGTAAAACTCCCTCTACACTGTCCCCATCAAACACTCCCTGGACAGGTACAGCACGGGGTTAGATACAGAGTAGAGCTCCCTCTACACTGTCCCCATCAAACACTCCCAGGACAGGTACAGCACGGGGTTAGATACAGAGTAAAGCTCCCTCTGCACTGTCCCCCATCAAACACTCCCAGGACAGGTACAGCACGGGGTTAGATACAGAGTAAAGCTCCCTCTACACTGTCCCCATCAAACACCCCCAGGACAGGGACAGCACGGGGTTAGATACAGAGTGAAGCTCCCTCTACACTGTCCCCATCAAACACTCCCAGGTCAGGTACAACACGGGGTTAGATACAGAGTAAAACTCCCTCTACACTGTCCCCATCAAACACTCCCAGGACAGGTATAGCACGGGGTTAGATACAGAGTGAAGCTCCCTCTCCACCGTCCCCATCAAACACTCCCAGGACAGGTACAGCACAGGGTTAGATACAGAGTAAAGCTCCCTCTACACTGTCCACATCAAACACTCCCAGGACAGGTACAACACGGGGTTAGATACAGAGTAAAGCTCCCTCTATGTTCTGTCCTGTCAAACACTCCCAGGACAGGTACAGCACGGGGTTAGATACAGAGTAAAGCTCCCTCTACACTGTCCCCATCAAACACTCCCAGGACAGGTACAGCACGGGGTTAGATACAGAGTAAAGCTCCCTCTACACTGACCCCATCAAACACTCCCAGGACAGGTACAGCACGGGGTTAGATACAGAGTAAAGCTCCCTCTACACTGTCCCCATCAAACACTCCCAGGACAGGTACAGCACGGGGTTAGATACAGAGTAAAGCTCCCTCTACACTGACCCCATCAAACACTCCCAGGACAGGTACAGCACGGGGTTAGATACAGAGTAAAGCTCCCTCTACACTGTCCCCATCAAACACTCCCAGGACAGGTACAGCACGGGGTTAGATACAGAGTAAAGCTCCCTCTACACTGACCCCATCAAACACTCCCAGGACAGGTACAGCACGGGGTTAGATACAGAGTAAAGCTCCCTCTACACTGTCCCCCATCAAACACTCCCAGGACAGGGACAGCACGGGGTTAGATACAGAGTAAAGCTCCCTCTACACTGTCCCCCATCAAACACTCCCAGGACAGGGACAGCACGGGGTTAGATACAGAGTAAAGCTCCCTCTACACTGTCCCCATCAAACACTCCCAGGACAGGGACAGCACGGGGTTAGATACAGAGTAAAGCTCCCTCTACACTGTCCCCATCAAACACTCCCAGGACAGGTACAGCACGGGGTTAGATACAGAGTAAAGCTCCCTCTACGTTCTGTCCTGTCAAACACTCTGTGTCTCCGCCACCTTTCAGTGACAGTAGATTAAGAGAGTGCATGGTCATAAACAAATGTCGGCCATACCAGCCTGTCAAAGCTGCAGCATCTATTTAATTGTTTGTCAAAATCCCACTTAACTAAATTGTTTAAGCACCTCTCATTTAGGGGAGGAATTTAATCTAAAATTATTACTTTTCTAAATCCCCCTCCTATTAAACGGGAACTTGCCAAATCCCAATTGAATAAATCCCAGGTTTTAAATTCAGGCAGGCTGCCGAGTCCAGAGGCTAACACTAGGCCAAGGGATAATCAACACCAACAGATGTACACTTAAAGTCACCCAGAATGTGCTGTTAACCCCTGCAGGGGCACTAATGGTCAAAATGGTGTGTGGGGAGTCCTCCCCGGTGTCCTGAGGCCAAAGTTTAACACCAAGATGAAGGAAAAATGGGATAATCTCCACCTCATTACTGGAAGCTGGTTCACAAAATGGCCGCCTCATGATATTTCATAGTCCAATTACAGAGATAGGGAGGGTTGTCGGGGCTGGAGGGGGTACAGAGATAGGGAGGGTTGTCGGGGCTGGAGGGGGTACAGAGATAGGGAGGGTTGTCGGGGCTGGAGGGGGTACAGAGCTAGGGAGGGTTGTCGGGGCTGGAGGGGGTACAGAGATAGGGAGGGTTGTCGGGGCTGGAGGGGGTACAGAGATAGGGAGGGTTGTCGGGGCTGGAGGGGGTTACAGAGATAGGGTGGCTTGTCGGGGCTGGAGAAGGTTACAGAGATAGGGAGGGTTGTTGGGGCTGGAGGCGGTTACAGAGATAGGGAGGATTGTTAGGGCTGGAGGAGATTACAGAGATAGGGAGGGATGTAGGTTCTGGAGGAGATTACAGAGATAGGGAGGGGTGTAGGTTTTGGAGGAGGTTACAGAGATAGGGAGAGGTGTCGCGGCTGGAGGGGGTTCCAGAGATAGGGAGGGTTGTAGGGGCTGGAGGGGGTTCCAGAGATAGGGAGGGGGGCTGAGGAGGCCATGGAAGGATTTGAAAGCGAGGATGAGAATTTGAAAACCGAGGTGTTTCCAGACCGGGAGCCAGTGTGGGTCACTGAGCACAGGGGGCGATGGGTTAACGGGGACTGGGTGAGAGTCCGGACACGGTGGGGGGGGGGAGGGGGGTGGCTTGTTGGCAGGGGAGGGGGTGAGTCTGGGAAGGTTGCAGAGGGTCAAGTGTGGGAGAGCAGCCGGGACAGCGAGGGAATAGTTGAGTGTGGAGGGGAACGAAAGGGCAGATGAAGGCTTCCACAGCGGATCAGCTGAGACCCATAACCTTTGATGCCCTGACCAATCAAGAACCTCTCTCTCTCTGTCTTAAATACACTCAGTGACCCGGCCGCCTCTGTGGCAATGAATTCCACAGATTCACCACCCTCTGGCTGAAGAAATTCCTCCTCATCTCGGTTCTAAAGTGTTGTCTCTTTACCCTGAGGCTGTGCCCTCGGATCCGAGTCTCTCCAACTAATGGAAACATCTTCCCCACGTCCACTCTATCCAGGCCTTTCAGTATTCTGTAAGTTTCAATGAGATTCCCCCCGCATCCTTCTAAACTCCATCGAGTACAGACTCAGAATCCTCAAACGTTCCTCATACGTCAAGCTTTTCATTCCTGGGATCGTTCCCGTGAAACTCCCCTGGACCCCTTCCAGGGCCGGCACATCCTTCCTTAGATACGGGGCCCAAAATTGCTCCCAATATTCCAAATGTGGTTTGACAGAGCCTTATAAAGCAGTACATTCTCGCTTCTGTATTCCAGTCCTCTCGGAAATAAATGCTAACATTGTATTTGCCTTCCTGTCAACTCAACCTGCAAGTTAACCTTAAGAGAATCCTGAACTAAGATTCCCAAGTCCCTTTGCCCTTCCGATTTCTGAATTCTCTCCCCATTTAGAAAATAGTCGATGCCTCTATTCTTCCTACCAAAGTGCGTAACCTCACACTTCCCCATGTTGTATTCAATCTGCCACTTCTTTGCCCACTCTCCTATCCTGTCCAAGACTTTCCCACCTCCTCCGTGCTCCCTGCCCCACCATGCCCCCACCTCCACTGCCGAGGAGGCTCAGGCTGGAATAAGGAAAGGGCCTCACAAACCAGTGACGGGAAACACGGGCGACGCAGATTGCACAGCAAGATCCCAAAGCAGCGATGCCCCGAAGCTGATCGCGGGCGGCCGAATGGGTCAAATATTGGCCCTGGCGCGAGCTGTCACTCACGTTCATCCGTAGCTGGTCGGTCCACTGGCCGATGACGTGGTAGCCGGGCGTGCTGGTGTTGGTGTGCTGGTACTGGAAGATGTGATATCGCCCCGGGGCGTCCCCATTCTCATTGAACATCACCGAGGTGCCGGCACTCCCTGCGCAGCGGAACAGACAGTCACATTGTAAGCCAATCCCGACATCTCCTCTTTACCCCACCCCCCACGATTCTCCCAATTGTTCCCTCAACAATTCGGTGTTCTTGCGGATTGTCCTGATGAGTCCGAGAGGGAAAACTTCAACTGTATGTGTCTATTCTCAGCAATATTCAAATCCTGTGAATGTATTAGTTCAGTAAGAAGTCTCACAACACCAGGTTAAAGTCCAACAGGTTTATTTGGTAGCAAATACCATAAGCTTTCGGAGCAATGCTCCTTCGTCAGATGGAATGGTCTCTGTTGAACAGAGACCACTCCATCTGACGAAGGAGCATTGCTCCGAAAGCTTATGGTATTTGCTACCAAATAAACCTGTTGGACTTTAACCTGGTGTTGTGAGACTTCTTACTGTGCTTACCCCAGTCCAACGCCGGCATCTCCACATAATGTATTAGTTCACAGGGATGTGGGTGTCGCTGTCCGGGCCCAGAATTTAACCACCATCCCTAATTGGCCCCCTTGAGAAGGTGGTAGGTGAGCTGCCATCTTGAACCCGCTGCAGTCCCCGTGTGGTGTAGGTACACCCACAGTGCTGTTAGGGAGGGAGTACCACAATTTTGACCCCAGCCACAGTGAAGGAATGGCCGATATATTTCCAAGTCGTGATGGTGTGTGTGGGGCTCAGAATGGGTGGTGGTCTTCCCCTCTTGTCCTTCTAGCATTCCCACACGTAACAGGGAAGAACTTTGGGATACACCATCCGAGAGAGTTACATAAGAACTAGGAGCAGGAGTAGGCCACCTGGCCCCTCGAGCCTGCTCCGCCATTCAATAAGATCATGGCTGATCTTTTTGTGGACTCAGCTCCACTTACCCGCCCGCTCACCATAACCCTTAATTCCTTTACTGTTCAAAAATTTATCTATCCTTGCCTTAAAAACATTCAATGAGGTAGCCTCAATTGCTTCACTGGGCAGGGAATTCCACAGATTCACAACCCTTTGTGTGAAGAAGTTCCTCCTCAACTCAGTCCTAAATTTGCTCCCCCTTATTTTGAGGCCATGCCCCCAAGTTCTAGTTTCACCCGCCAGTGGAAACAACTTCCCTGCTTCTATCTTATCTACTCCCTTCATAATCTTATATGTTTCTATAAGATCTTCCCTCATTCTTCTGAATTCCAATGAGTATAGCCCCAGTCTACTCAGTCTCTGGGTATCGCTGGAACAAGACAGGAGGAAACCCTTCAGCCCGTCCTGCCGATGCCAGCCCTTTCCAAGGCCAGCCAAGGCATCTGATGCTCCCCCCATACGCCCCCTCTCCGCCCTCAATATTTCACCATCCGATCCCCTTTTGGAAGTGTTTTTTATCACCCACCGATGCACAGCAGCAGCAGCAGTGTGTACCATCTATTAGAACATAGAAAAGCTACAGCACAAACAGGCCCTTCGGCCCACAAGTTGTGCCGAACATGTCCCTACCTACTAGGCTTACCTATAACCATCTATCTAACTAACTTCCATGAACTTATCCAAAAGTCTCTTAAAAGACCCTATCGAATCCACCTCCACCAACACTACCGGCAGCCGATTCCACGCACCCACCACCCTCTGAGTGAAAAACTTACCCCTAACATCTCCTCTATACCTACTCCCCAGCACCCTAAACCTGTGACCTCTTGTGGCAACCATTTCAGCCCTGGGTAAAAGCCTCTGAGAATACACTCTATCACTACCCCTCTATACACCTCTATCAGGTCACCTCTCATCCTTCGCTTCTCCAAGGAGAAAAGACCGAGCTCTCTCAACCGATCCTCATAAGGCATGCCACTCAATCCAGGCAACATCCTTGTAAATCTCCTCTGCACCCTTTCTATGGCTTCCACATCCTTTCTGTAATGAGGCGACCAGAACTGGATTATTAGATGCACTATTAGATGCACTGCAGTGATTCATTCCTTCGACAGTGTCACCCAAACCCGCCACCTCTACCCCCAAGAAGGACAAGGGCAGTAGACGCCATGGGGAACACCCACCGCCTGCAAGACTCCCCCCTCCGAGCCTTTCCGATACACACACACCATCCCGACATGGAAATATATCGGCCGTTCCTTCACTGTGGCTTTGGGCGGCACGGTGGCACAGTGGTTAGCACTGCTGCCCCACAACGCCAGGGACCCGGGTTTGATTCCCAGCACTGTCTGTGCAGAGTCTGCACGTTCTCCCCGTGTCTAAGTGGGTTTCCTCCGGGTGCTCTGGTTTCCTCCCACAGCCTGAAAGACGTGCTGGTTAGGGTGCATTGGCCGTGCTAAATTCTCCCTCAGTGTTACCCGAACAGGAGTGTGGCGACTAGGGGATTTTCACAGTAACTTCATTGCAGTGTTAATGTGAACCTACTAATAAATAAACTGAAGGCAAATGGTCTGGCGGCCTCCATAGTGAGAGGATTCGAGTACAAGAGCAGGGATGTCTTGTTGCAATTATACAGGGCCTTGCTGAGGCTATACCTGGAATATCGTGTGCAGTTTTGGTCTCCTTATCTAAGGAAAAATGTTCTTGCTCTGGAGGGAATGCAGACAAGGTTTACCAGGCTGATCCGGGGATGGCGGGACTGAGGTAAGAGGAGAAATTGAGTGGGTTCGGATTGTTTTCACCGGGATTTAGACGATTGAGGAAGGATCTCATAGAAACTTATAAAATTCTAACAGGACCAGACAGGGTAGATGTAAGGAGGACATTCTCAATGGTGGGGGGAGTCCAGAACTAGGGGTCATAGTTTGAGGATAAGGGGTAAAGCTTTTAGGACTGAGGTGAGGAGAAATTTCTTCACCCAGAGGGTGGTGAATGTGTGGAATTCACTCCCACAGAAAGTAGTTGAGGCCAAAACGTTGTGTGATTTCAAGAAGAAATTAGATATCGCTCTTGGGGCTAAAGGGATCGAGGGATATGTGGGGGGAAGGGGGGGATCAGGATATTGAATTTGATGATCAGCCATGATCAAAATGAATGGGGAGCAGGTTCGAAGGGCCGAATGGCCTCCTCCTGCTTCTAGTTTCTATGATTTTATCTTTATATTATAATTTACTCTGTTTATCAAAGCTTTGATTTGATTTATTATTGTCACATGTATTAGTTTACAGTGAAAAATATTGTTTCTTGTGCGCTGTGCAGAAAAAGCATACCATTCATAGAGAGTACAGAATGTAGTGTTACAGTCATAGCTAGGGTGTAGAGAAAGATCAGCTCAATGTGAGGTAGGTCCATTCAAAAGTCTGATGGCAAACCAGCCTCCCATCCATTGACTCCGTCTACGCATCCCGCTGCCTCGGAAAAGCAGCCAGCATAATTAAGGACCCCAACACACCCTGGACATTCTCTCTTCCACCTTCTCCCGTCGGGAAAAAGATACAAAAGTCTGAGCTAATACCGGCTACAACTGAACGTTATACATTTCTTAATTGCACAGAAGTGTGCTTTAGTTACTCAGTTTATTTACACTTATTTAAATTTAAATATTTTAATTAGTAAACCCAACTGCTCCCAACAAGCAATTGGATGAATTTTTGGTCTCTCAGGGAGATCGGGCGGGAGGGGGGGATGGGGTCAAAGTTCAAGGTCCGTTGTCTTGTTGGCCTTTATATCAAAGGGAACGGAGTATAAAAATAGGGGAAGTCTTGCTAAAACTGTACCAGGCACGAGTCAGGCCGCACCTGGAATCCTGTGAACAGTTTTGGTCTCCTTATCTAAGGAAAGATATCCCGGCATTGGAGGCAGTCCAGTTCACTCGGTCAATCCCAGGTAGGGATGGAGTTTCTTATGAGGAGAGGTTGAGTAGATTTGGGGCCTGCACTCATTGGGAGTTTAGAAGAATGAGAGGCGACCTTATTGAGACATATTGGATTCTCAGGGGGTGTTTGACAGGGTGGATGCTGAGAGGTTGTTTCCCTGTGTGGGAGAGTCTGGGACCAGACTCTGTATTGGATTCTCAGGGGGTGTTTGACAGGGTGGATGCTGAGAGGTTGTTTCCCCGTGTGGGAGAGTCTGAGACCAGAGGGCACAATCTCAGAGTAAGGGGGGGTCACCCATTGGAGACAGAGACGAGGAGGAATTTCTTCTCTCTGAGGGGAGTGAATGTGTGGAATTCTTTACCGCAGAGGGCTGTAGAGGCTGGGTCACTGTGTTCAAGGCTGAGATAGACAGATTTTTAATCAGTGAGGGAATCGAGGGAATAAGACAGGAAAGTGGGAGTTGAGGATTCTCACATCAGATCAGTCATTGAATGGGCGGAAGCAGACTCGATTGGCCGAATGGCCTACTTTTGCTCCTCCGTCTCATGGTTTTGTAGCATTGAATGGGCGGAGCAGGCTCGAGGGGCCGAATGGCCTCTTTGACTTCATACATTCCTACATTCCCGGTAACCAGGGTGACGTCACAAATGGAAGAGAATCGGGCGGCAGGGGGGAGGAGGGGAATTTTTCGTTTTGATGCGGGGAGATGCGGTGACCTGAAAGGCCAGATTCACCCCTCCAAAAATTGGGAATTGGAGAAATGCTGGAAGGTGGGGGGAGCAACTTTCCAGGGATGTGAGGGGTGTGGGGAGGGGGGCAGAGAGGTGAGGGCGGCGGGGAGAGGGAGAGAGTGCGGGACTAATTGGATAACTGGTGTCAAGCCTCAGGCTTTTTTCTTGCTGTCACTGTGTGGTGTGCGAGCTTGTAATGTTTGATAAATCAGCCCGAGTTAATCCCCGTCAAATCCCATTCTGACCGGGTTCTGGGAGTTGGAGATAGAAGGTCAGGTTAAGGTGGCGCAGCGTTGGATTCCAGATGCCAACCGGCCCCCAGCTGTTGGGCACCGCCATGGAGAAGGCCTGAAGGGTGCCACGGGGGCCTCCTCTGCCCCCCCTGCACGTCGCCTGACTCTGGGGTAGATGGTGCCAACTAGAGCTGTGGGCATCGCCCCCCCCCTCCCCGTAACGTTCCACCCCCATCCCAACCCCTCCTGTCACCTCCACCCACTCATGAAACCATTGAGGCCAACCGACGAGGCGCCCCCTACCCGAAATGGCAGCCACGGCCCATACTCGGCCTTCCAGCAAGGCCTGGTTTCCATGGCAACCGGTGGGATGCAGGGGCCAAACATGAAGGAAAACCCCCTTCTCCGGTGAGATTTGCGCACATCCACTTTTACGAACAGCCACTAAGAGATTTTGCGCCAACAGATGTTGGTCTAACCTTGAGCTGTCCGCTCGCTGCTGATTACCCAGGGTGCCTTGCTGCGTCAAGTCGTAGTTGAGGCTTTTTTTGGTCAACTAGGCCACACTCGTCAAATCTCTCGTGGGTCTTTCACTAATTACAATCTCTCACTTAAACGCAATTTAAAAAATAATTGAATGCCCAAGGCTGCAATCGCTCATCCCCTCCCTCGGCATTTAACTCCAGCAGATTGCCAACTGTTCCAACAGTCCTTGATTCTACTTTCCATCTGTCACCTCCTTCCCACCTTCCCAAAACTTCAGCTGATCCCAAATTCTGATGCCTCCTTCCGTGTCCGGACTCTCACCCAGTCCCCGTTCGCCCATCACCCCCTGTGCTCAGTGACCCACACTGGCTCCCGGTCCGGAAACACCTCCATTTCCAAATTCTCATCCTCACTTTCAAATCCCTCCGTGGTCACCTCACCCCCCCTCCCTATCTCTGTAACCCCCTCCAGTCCCGTACAAACCTCCCTATCTCTGTACCCCTCCAACCGCTACACCCCTCCCTATCCCTGTACCTCCTCCAACCCCTACACCCCTCCCTATCCCTGTAACCCCTGCCAGCCCCTACAACTCTCCCTGTCCCTTTACCCTCCTCCAGTACCTACACCCTTCCCTATCTCTGTAACCTCCTCCAGTACCTACACCCTTCCCTATCTCTGTAACCTCCTCCAGCCCCTACAAGCCTTCCTATCTCTGTAGCCTCCTCCAGCCACTACAACCCTATCTCTGTAACCTCCTCCAACCCCTACAACCCTCCAAAACTCTGTAACCTCCTCCAGCCCCTACACGCTCCATATCTCTGTAACCTCCTCCAGCCTCTACAATTCTCCCTATCTCTGTAACCTCCTCCAGTCCCTACAATCCTCCCTATCTCTGTAACCTCCTCCAGCCCCTACAACCTTTCCTATCTCTGTAACCTCCTCCAGCCACTACAACCCTATCTCTGTAACCTCCTCCAACCCCTACAACCCTCCAAAACTCTGTAAACTCCTCCAGCCCCTACACGCTCCATATCTCTGTAACCTCCTCCAGCCTCTACAATTTTCCCTATCTCTGTAACCACCTCCAGCCGCTGCAACCCTCCCTATCTCTGTAACCTCCTCCAGTCCCTACAACCCTCCCTATCTCTGTAACCTCCTCCAGCCCCTACAACCCTCCAAAACTCTGTAACCTCCTCCAGCCCCTACACCCTCCATATCTCTGTAACCTCTTCCAGCCCCTACAACTCTCCTTATCTCTGTAACCTCCTTCAGCCCCTTCAACCCTCCTATCTCTGTAACCTTCTCCAGCCCCTATAACACTCCCTATCTCTGTACCCTCCTCCAGCCCCTACAACCGTCCCTATCTCTGTAACCTCCTCCAGCCCCTACAACTCTCCCTATCTCTGTAACCTCCTCCAGCCCCTACAACTCTCCCTATTTCTGTAACCTCCTCCAGCCCCTACAACACTCCCTATCTCTATAACCTCCTCCAGCCCCCTACAATCCTCCCTATCTCTATAACCTCCTCCAGACCCTACAATCCTCCCTATCTCTGTAACGCCCTCCAGCCCCTATAATCCTCCCTATCTCTGTAACCCCCGCCAGCCCCTACACCCCTCCCTATCTCTGTAACCTCCTCCAGCCCCTACACCCCTCCCTATCTCTGTAACCTCCTCCAGCCCCTACACCCCTCCCTATCTCTGTAACCCCCGCCAGCCCCTACAACCTTCCCTATCTCTGTAACCTCCTCCAGCCCCTACACCCCTCCCTATCTCTGTAACCCCCGCCAGCCCCTACACCCCTCCCTATCTCTGTAACCCCCGCCAGCCCCCTACAACCCTCCCAGTCTCTGCCAAAGGGGGTGCTGGACAGGTGACTAACCTCTGGGATTGCTCCCAGTGAATCCGGCTACTACCTCCTCTGCTGTCACCTGCACCTCCGCCCCCCGCCCCCCCCAACTTTCCCAGCCAATGGGTACCATTTGCCTCAGAAGGGCTGATCGACTGAATGTGCATCGCGACCTCCCCCTGATCAATACAGGGTAGAAATTCCGGCTGACGCCCCTTTGCTGCCAGAGGTGAAAGGTCAAGGTTGAATTGAATGTAGCCAACCAGGGGACGTTAAGGGACCAGCATCTCAGAAGAACAGCACTCCCACGCACCCAACCACCGCCCCGCCCCTCGCGATCTCGGACTCACCGTTGAAGTTCACTCCTCTGATGTACTGTAAGAGAGTCTTGCCATCGATGGTGTCCATTTTCGCACAGACGCCATTGGTCCCAGTGCAAAGGTCATTGTGCATGTCGTGCAGTGCGTGGGCCATGGCGTACACTGCATCAATCACAAACTGTACCTTCCCCTCCTGCTCGTAGTGTGAATCCCGCCCAATCCTCTCCTGGCCTGGGGAGACAGAGAGAGACACAGTAAGGGAGAGGGAGAGTTGGAAAGCGAGGGGGAGGCAAAGAGGGTGTGTGTGAGAGAGAGAGAGAGAGAGAGAGCGAGGTAGGAGAGAGAGAGGAAGTCAAGGAGGGAGAGAGAGAGAGAGGGGGGCAAGAGAGGGAGGGAGAGAGGGAGGGGAGCGAGAAAGAGAGCGGGGTGAAGAGAGGGAGGGGAGAGAGAGAGAGGGGAAGAGAGGGAGGGAGAGAGGGAGGGGAGCGAGAAAGAGAGCGGGGTGAAGAGAGGGAGGGGAGAGAGAGAGAGAGGGGGGCAAGAGAGGGAGGGAGAGAGGGAGGGGAGCGAGAAAGAGAGCGGGGTGAAGAGAGGGAGGGGAGAGAGAGAGAGGGAGGAAGCGAGGCAGGGAGAGAAAGAGAGAGGGGGGAAGAGATGGAGAGAGAAAGGGAGCGGAGAGAGAGAAAGAGGGAGGGAGTGAGGGAGGGAGAGAAAGAGAGAGGGGGGAAGAGAGGGAGGGAGAGAGAGAAAATGAGACAGAGGAGACAGAGGAGCGGTGGAGGAGAGAGAGAGAGGGAAGAAAGGGGTGATAGAGAGATAGGTGGGAAAAAAGAGGGGGAGAGAGAAGAGAAAAGGGGAGCAAAGGAGGGGAGAGGTAGAGAGAGAGAGAGACAGAGGGAGGGAGTGAGGGAAAGATTGAGGGAGGGAGGAAGAGAGAGAGGAGAGACGGAGGGAGTGAGAACATGGGGGGCACCAGGCTGTCCACAGGGGACAGGGAGAGGGGATGGGGGAGGGAAAGAGAGGGGAGGAGAGAGAGGGGGGAAAGACAAATAGAGAGAGGAGAAAGGGCGGCAAAGGGAGAGAGCGGGAACGGACAAAAGAGGGGAAACAAGTGAAAGAGAGAGAGAATGAGGGAGTGAGGGAGGGAAAGCAGGAATCAGCTTGGTTCCAATGAGCAGTGAGGGTTGGAGGTTCCTCGGTGCCAATGGGAGGAGTTGTAGTTGTCCAAATCCCTCACTTAGCCTCCCAGAATATCCCAAATCCATCCCAAATCCACCCATCTCCCAGGAAAATGCAACTCGCCTCATCCTCCACCTCAGGGAACTCAAAATGACCCGACCATGAACTCAGAATGACCCCACCGTGAACTCAAAATGACCTCCCGGTGAATTCGGAATGACCCCACCGTGAACTCAATATGACCCCCTGTGAACTCTGGAATGACCACCCGAAGGAGGCCAGACTGACCGCAATCTGCAGTGACACGAGCATCAGATGGAAAAGAATGACCGCAGCAACATAGGTGCCAGAGCCGTGTAGGGGTCACAGTGTAAGGGTCACAGTGTAAGGGTCACAGGTTAAGGGTCACAGTGTAAAGGTCACTACAGTGTAAGGGTCACAGCATAAAGGTCGCAGTGTAAGGGTCACAGCATAAAGGTCGCAGTGTAAGAGTCACAGTGAAGGGTCGCAGTGTAAGAGTCGCAGTGTAAGGGTCACAGCATAAAGGTCGCAGTGTAAGACTCACAGTGAAGGGTCGCAGTGTAAGGGTCGCAGTGTAAGGGTCACCGCAGTGTAAGGGTCACAGGGCAAGGGTCACAGGGCAAGGGTCACAGGGCAAGGGTCACAGGGCAAGGGTCACAGGGCAAGGGTCACAGTGTAAGGGTCACAGTGTAAGGGTCACAGTGTAAGGGTCACAGTGTAAGGGTCACAGATTTCCATTCCTAACCGTTCTTCATGGGTATGTGATGGCAATTGCTTTTGGGGATGATCGGACGAGTTCACCACTCCCACCCCCGCCCCGCCCAGCAACATGACCCTGGTGACCCCCCTGCCCCTCTGGAGACATGACCCAGGTGACCCCCTACCCCGTCCGGAGACATGACCCTGGTGACCCCCCCGCCCCGTCTGGGGACATGACCCTGGTGACCCCCCCGCCCCGTCTGGAGACATGACCCAGGTGACTCCCCCCCGCCCCGTCTGGGGACATGACCCTGGTGACCCCCCGGCCCCGGCTGGGGACATGACCCTGGTGACCCCCCGGCCCCGGCTGCTGAGTGAGAGGCAGCAGCACCTACCGGTGCATTTCTTCACGGCGGGGTCGTGCCGGCCCCGAGGCAGGGTCAACTTGCAGATGAAGTCGTCCTCCCAGAACTCAGCGAACCAGATGTTGCGGCGATTGTTCTGGAGCGAACGGCTGGTGAAGTATTGGTCAAAGCCTGAGAGAGAGAGAGAGGGAGAGAAAAACAGAGAGAGAGAGAGACAGAGAGACAGAGAGAGAGAGACAGAGAGAGAGAGAGAGAGACAGAGAGAGAGAGAGAGACAGAGAGAGAGAGAGAGGGAGAGAAAAACAGAGAGAGAGAGAAAGAGAGAGAGATAGAGAGACAGAGAGAGAGAGAGAGAGACAGAGAGAGAGAGAGAGAGCGATGGGGGGAAAGAGAGAGAGACAGAGAGAGAGAGAGAGAGAGACAGAGAGAGAGAGAAACAGAGAGAGCGAGAGAGAAACAGAGAAACAGAGAGAGAAACAGAGAGAGAGACAGAGAGAGAGAAAAAAACAGAGAGAGAGAGATACAGAGAGAGACAGAGAGAGAGAGAGAAACAGAGAGAGACAGAGAGAGAGAGAGAGAAACAGAGAGAGAGAGAGAGATACAGAGAGAGAGAGAGAGACAGAGCGATGGGGGGAAAGAGAGAGAGAGACAGAGCGAGAAAGGCAGAGAGAGAGAGAGACAGTGAGAGAGAGAGAGACAGACAGAGAGAGAGACAGAGAGAGAAAGAGACAGAGAGAGAGAGACAGAGAGAGAAAGACTCAGAGAGAGACAGAGGGAGAGAGAGAGAGAGACAGGAAGAGAGAGAGAGGGAGAGAGAGGGAGAGAGACAGAGAGAATGAGAGAGAGAGATGTCAGCGCAGACACATCCCACCCTGCCAGCTACCCCAGCGCCTGACGGATTGGATCTGAGCTAAAATAAAATAAAAACCAGCGGGAAACTCCGTCCACCCCCCCTCCAGACAGGAAGTACCCCAACCCCAAAGAACCCCCTTCCTCCTCCAACAAGGGACCGACTCTCACCCCAGGGAGAGTGCCACTTACGGGCACGGGAACTCTCCTAGAGTGAAACCTCCCCCCATTGGACACAGTAGTCACCCCCACCCCTCCCCCCCGACCGCCCCCCCTCAACCCCCGGGAACAACCCATCCCAACAGACAACCACACCTCCCCCCCACGCCCAAGAGGGAGATGCAATCGCTTTCCAGGGGACCATTCCCCCACCACAGAAACGGGACCCCCCTCCTCCCAGGAAAGCCCCACACCCACGGTTGCAGAATGCCACCACACCATGAGCCCCAAAACCCCCCCCCCCAATAGAAGGCCCACCCACCTCTCCAGCCCCTGACAGAGTCCCCCCCCCCACCACCACCACCACCACCCCCCCCTCTCCATTCCAGTGTCCCTAAGAACTGCCCAAACATCCCTTGTGTGTCCCACGACCTTTGTCTTACGGGCAGGGGGCAGTGCCAAGGTACCGCCTGGCATGACCTCCCCCACCCCCCTGCCCCGGGGGCCGCAGATACCCGTGCGCCCCAGGTGGGCTGTGTTCGATGGGTCCATGTAATGTCATGTCACCATCAAATCATGTGACCAGCTCCTAAAGCAATCCTGCAACCACTTAAATATATAACAGGTGGCTCATGCGAGCAGCAGCGAGTCAAAGGCCGCTGACCGGCAAACTCCGTTACCAATCCCGGCAGCGCCAAGTATGGTGGCTCTGAGGTTTAGCATTCGGAAAAGATTTAAACAACTGGGTAACAAAGATACCTTTGTTAGACTCCTATTTATTGACTGCAACTCAGCCTTCAACACCATTATTCCTCCAAAATTCATCTCCAAATCTTGTGGCCTGGGCCTCGGCAACTCCCTCTGCGACTGTATCCTGAATTTCCTAACCCACAGACTACAATCAGTAAGGATAGGCAACAACACCTCCTCCACGATCATCCTCAACACCGGTGCCCCACAAGGCTGTGTTCTCAGCCCCCGACTATACTCCTTATACACCTCTGACTGTGCGGCCAAATTCCCCTCCAACTCGATTTTCAAGTTTGCTGACGACTCCACCGTAGTGGGTCGGATCTCAAACAATGACAAGGCAGTGCAGGAATGAGATAGAGAATCTGGTGAACTGGTGCGGCAACAATAATCTCTCCCTCAATGTCAACAAAACGGAGGAGATAGTCATCGACTTCAGGAAGCGTAAAGGAGAACATGCCCCTGTCTACATCAACGGGGACAAAGTGGAAATGGTCAAGAGCTTCAAGTTCCTAAGGGTCCAGATCACCAACAACCTGTCCTGGTCCTCCCACGCCGACACTATAGTTAAGAAAGCCCCACCAACCCCTCTACTTTCCCAGGAGACGAAGGAAATTTGGCATGTCAGCTATGACTTTCACCAACTTTTACAGATGCACCAGAGAAAGCATTCTTTCTGGTTGTATCACAGCTCGGTATGGGCTCCTGCTCTGCCCAAGACCGCAAGGAACTACAAAAGGTCGTGAATGTAGCCCAATCCATCACTCAAACCAGCCTCCCATCCATTGACTCTGTCTACACTTCCCGTTGCCTCGGAAAAGCAGCAGCATAATCAAGGACCCCACGCACCCCGGACATTCTGTCTTCCACCTTCTTCCATCAGGAAAAATATACAAACGTCTGCGAATATGTACCGACCAACTCAAGGAAAACCTTCTTCCCTGCTACCATCAGACATCTGATTTGATTTATTATTGTCACATGTATTGGTATACAGTGAAAAGTATTGTTTCTTGCGTGCTATACTAGGCATACCATTCATAGAGAAGGAAACGAGAGTGTGCAGAATGTAGTGTTACTGTCATAGCTAGGGTGTAGAGAAAGATCAACTTAATGCGAGGTAGGTCCATTCAAAAGTCTGATGGCAGCAGGGAAGAAGCTGTTCTTGAGTCGGTTGGTGCATAACCTCAGACTTTTGTATCTTTTTCCAATGGAAGAAGGTGGAAGAGTCCTTGACTATGCTGGCTGCTTTTCTGAGGCAGCGGGAAGCGTAGACAGAGCCATGGATGGGAGTCTGGTTTGCGAAATGGATTGGGCCACATTCACGACCTTTTGTAGTTTCTTTTGAATGGATCTACCTTATATTAAGTTGATCTTTCTCTACACCCTAGCTATGACTGTAACACTACATTCCGCACTCGCTCCTTTCCTTTTCTATGAATGGTATGCTTTGCCTGTGTAGCGCGCAAGCAACAATACTTTTCACTGTATGTTAAAACATGTGACAATAATAAATCAAATCAAATCAGATGAAGGGAAACGTGAGTGATAAAAGAGTATTCCTTCATGAGTGTCATCGAGTCATAGAGGTTTACAGCATGGAAACAGGCCCTTCGGCCCAACTTGTCCATGCCGCCCTTTTTTTTAACCACTAAGCTAGTCCCAATTTCCCGCGAGACGTTTCAGTTCATTATCAAGGCGACCAATGGTGCCCACCATTTGAGAAAACGCTCCGAATACTCCCTGTCTCACTTCTCCCCCCTCCCCTATGACCCTGCAAACCTCTCCCCCTTAGAGTATCTATCCACTTCCCCCCTTTACAAGGGTGAATCTGCCCCCACCGCCCTCGCGGGCAGTGCCTTCCAGATCACAACTCACTGCATCAACAAATAAAAATTCTCCTCACCTCCCCGCCATCCCACCGTGTTCACTTTCCGATTCTCTTCAATCTGTGTTGTTTCCCCCGCAACCCCCGCCTCTGGTTGCTAACCCTCCTGCCACAGGGGGACATTTTCTCCTCATTCACTCGATCCAAGCCCCCTCGTGATAGTGACGGCCTTGAATCAATCTCCCCCCCCCCCTTAACCGTCTCTGCTCTGGGGAAGAATGATCGCAGCTTCTCCCCATCTCTCTGTCCACGTAGATTGAAGTCCCCTCATCCCTGGGATCATTCTGGGTAAATCTCCCTCCCGCATGCTCCCTCCCCCAGGCCTGCACATCCTTCCTATAGTGGCCCGGGTTGGAGATAGGGGGTCAGAATCTCTAATTATGAGTTTTCTTGTTATTCATTCACGGGACACAGGCGTCCCATGGGTTTTGCCCATCCCTAGTTGCCCGAGGGCAGTTGAGAGTTAACCACATTGCTGTGGCTCTGGAGTTATATGTAGGCCAGACCGGGAAAGGACAGCAGATTTCCTTCTCTGAAGGACATTAGTGAATCAGATGGGTTTTTTCGACAATCGACAATGATTTCATCAGTAGATTCTTAATTCCAGTTTTTTTTATTGAATTCAAATTCCACCACCTGCCATGGCGGGATTCGAACATGGATTCCCAGAAGATTAGCTGAGTTTCTGGATTAATAGTCTAGCGATAATACCGCTACACCATTTCCTCCCCGTGTTATATATTTAAATGGTTACATGATTGCTTTAGGGTTTGATTTGATTTATTATTGTCACATGTATTAACATACATTGAAAAGAATTGTTTCTTGCGCGCTACACGGACAAAGCATACTGTTCATAGAGAAGGAAAGGAGAGGGTGCAGAATGTAGTGTTACAGTCATAGCTAGGGTGTAGCGAAAGATCAACTTAATGCGAGGTAGGCCCATTCGAAAGTCTGACGGCAGCAGGGAAGAAGCTGCTCTTGAGTCGGTTGGTACGTGACCTCAGACTTTGGTATCTTTGGTATCTATAGAAACACAGAGGGACCTAGGTGTGCAAGTCCACAAATCCTTGAAGGTGGCAACACAGGTGGAGAAGGTGGTGAAGAAGGCATATGGTATGCTTGCCTTTATAGGACGGGGTATAGAGTATAAAAGCTGGAGTCTGATGATGCAGCTGTATAGAACGCTGGTTAGGCCACATTTGGAATACTGCGTCCAGTTCTGGTCGCCGCACTACCAGAAGGACGTGGAGGCGTTAGAGAGAGTGCAGAGAAGGTTTATCAGGATGTTGCCTGGTATGGAGGGTCTTAGCTATGAGGAGAGATTGGGTAAACTGGGGTTGTTCTCCCTGGAAAGACGGAGAATGAGGGGAGATCTAATAGAGGTGTACAAGATTATGAAGGGGATAGATAGGGTGAACGGTGGGAAGCTTTTTCCCAGATCAGAAGTGACGTTCACGAGGGGTCATGGGCTCAAGGTGAGAGGGGCGAAGTATAACTCAGATATCAGAGGGATGTTTTTTACACAGAGGGTGGTGGGGGCCTGGAATGCGCTGCCAAGTAGGGTGGTGGAGGCAGGCACGCTGACATCGTTTAAGACTTACCTGGATAGTCACATGAGCAGCCTGGGAATGGAGGGATACAAATGATTGGTCTAGTTGGACCAAGGAGCGGCACAGGCTTGGAGGGCCGAAGGGCCTGTTTCCTGTGCTGTACTGTTCTTTGTTCTTTTTCCTGACGGAAGAAGGTGGAAGAGAGAATGCGTGGGCTCCTTAATTATGCTGGCTGCTTTTCTGAGGCAGCGGGAAGTGTAGACAGAGTCAATGGATCACATTGATGGCGATGTCATTAGGGTGTTACACAGGCTCCTGCTTTCAGTTTCAGTTTGTACTCTGTGCAGTGCCGAGCTCTTAGAATAAAACTATTGTGGGTTACTCTGAATCCAAGTGTGCAAACCAAACCTTTCCTGTGTTGTGTAAAACCCACAACGGTATTCTGGCAGATTACCTGCACATTTGTAACGTGTGCAAGATTTTAGATGTGGGGAGAGGTGTTGGATTAACCGTTCCAATCACTGGAGTGGATTTTCCCTCTTTGCATCCGGCACCCCTGGTCCTCCGCACACCTGGAACGTCAGGAACGGGGAATCGAACCTCGGGATCCCCCACCCCGAGGCGTGCACGCAATTGATCCGGGGACTTGCTCCAGAGCCCAGCTCACGAAAGCTCCAGGATTTGGACCACCCAAGACAACGGAGGGAGAGAATCAGAATCTACAGCGCAGAAGGAGGCCATTTGGCCCATCGAGCCTTCACCAACCCCAATCCCACCCAGGTCCTATTCCCGTAACCTCACATATTTACCCTGCTAATCCCCGACACTAAGGGGCAATTTAGCATGGCCAATCCACCTAACCTGCACATCTTTGGACACTAAGGGGCAATTTAGCATGGCCAATCCACCTAACCTGCACATCTTTGGACAATAAGGGGCAATTTAGCTTGGCCAATCCACCTAACCTGCACATCTTTGGGCACTAAAGGACAATTTAGCATGGCCAATCCACCTAACCTGCACATCTTTGGACACTAAAGGACAATTTAGCATGGCCAATCCACCTAACCTACACATCTTTGGACACTAAGAGGCAATTTAGCATGGCCAATCCACCTAACCTGCACATCTTTGGACACTAAGGGGCAATTTAGCATGGCCAATCCACCTAACCTACACATCTTTGGACACTAAGGGACAATTTAGCATGGCCAATCCACCTAACCTACACATCTTTGGACACTAAGGGACAATTTAGCATGGCCAATCCACCTAACCTGCACATCTTTGGACACTAAAGGACAATTTAGCATGGCCAATCCACCTAACCTGCACATCTTTGGACACTAAAGCGTAATTTAGCATGGCCAATCAGCCTAACCCGCACATATTTGGGCTGTGGGAGGAAACTGGAGCACCTTTCCCCCTTGTCCCCCTGTTGGATAGGCAGTGCCACAGGCTTCGGCCTTTGGCAGGCCACCCGTTGCGAGTATAACGCTCGAAAGTTCCGTAACGCTCGGTCACTAGGCTCTGCTTAGAACCCCAGTCACACCAAGGTAGGTGAGTTGTGCTTTATTTCTAGGCCGATGGGGTGGAGAGTGGGAGGCAGATCTGGGAAGTCAGGGAGGTCGTAGCAACCCGCTCTCGAAGCCTGGTCACCGTGATACCACGGTGCCAGACAGGGGGTGCAGAGATCGAGCAGAAAGTTCCCAAAAATTGGTGCTTAGCACTGCTGCCTCACAGCGCCAGGGACCCGGGTTCAATTCTGGCTCGGGTCACTGTCTGTGTAGAGTTTGCACGTTTTCCCCGTGTCTGTGTGGGTTTCCTCCGGGTGCTCCGGTTTCCTCCCACAGTCCAAAGATGTGCGGGTTAGGGGAATTGGCCGTGCTAAGTTGTCCCTTAGTGTCAGGGGGACTAGCAGGGTAAATACGTGGGGTTATGGGAATGGGGCCTGGGTGGGATTATTGTCAGTGCAGGCTCGATGGGCCGAATGGCCTCCTTCTACATTGAGGAAATATTTCTACTGGCGGGGGAAGGAACAGGATGAGAGGATGTCGATATAAGACACTCCCCTAGAAATCCAAGCATCTGGTGATGGGAAGGGGGGCGGGGGGAGGGGGGGGCGGCGGAGGGGTGATTGAATTGAGGAGAAAGGTCTTTACCCAGCGAGTGGGGAGAATGGGCCTCACTCCCACAGGGAGTGGTTGAGGTGTCGATGTGTTTGAGGGGGGGACGGGGGAGGGGAGATGGGGAAACTGAATAAATCTGAGGGAAGGGGATAGAGGGCGCTGGGTTCAGTCAAGGTTAAGGGAGGGCTAGAGTGGGGCCTAAATGCTGGCACAACTGGATCACCTTGAATGGGGGCGGATTAGGCCTCAGGCTTCTCCGCCTGTGTTGGCCTTCTCTGCTCTGAGGAGTCCAAAGTTCTTTTTCCAGGCCCTCCAAAACTCAACTCATTTCTCTCCGGACCTGTTCCTCATGTTGTTGTCCACCTCTTCCCGCCATCACGGGCTGAAGGAGGGCAGCGTTCCCAACTGGGGGAGAGGGAGGCCCCAGACTGGCGGTGGCAGAGGGGTGGGGGAGGCTCCTGAGGTGGATATTCGACCGTGAAGGGAGCCTCACCCATGTGGCTGGGCTGACCCGGGCTGGTCGCACGGTGGCGGGCCGGGAGGGTGTCTCACTTGGTACCCCCACTTAACACCCGCCCACCCCAATCTGTCTGCCCCTACTCCCTCCGCCCTCCCCATCCTCCCTCCCACCCCACTCCCCATTCAACCCAACTCGTCTCCCGGGCTTGGAACAGCCCAAAACACTTGTAGGCCGCAAACAAAGCCTGGGCCTATCCTGGCACTTGTCAAGGCCGAGGTTTGGGGTGGGCGAGTGAGGGGGGGGTTTGGGGGTTTATGGCAGGTGTGCAGCGAGGTGGGGGTCACGTTCGGACACGGGAAGAAGAAGTTTCTTACCTTCGATGGACGCCCGCTTTGGCAGAATGGTGACAGCCCCTTCGGCCACTTCCTCCTGGTGCAGGACGGGGGAGGCCTTGGCCCCCCAGCTGTCAGAGCCCACCCACAGGAAGTGCCCTGTCAGGTTGGCGAAGCGGGCAGCTTCCAGCACCCTCCTGCGGAGTCAGAGAGAGTCGCCAGTCAGTACCAACATCGGGTAATGGTGTTCGGGAAGGGTGTGGGAGGAGTGGGGGGCAGACAGAGGGGGGAGAAGAAGGGGGAATGAGTGGCAGAGAGTGGGAATGAGGTAGGCGGGGGCAAAGGGTGGAGGGGATGAAGCGGACAACACAGAGGGCCAGCCCCACCCTCCCCACAAATGTGTGGGGCAGGGAAGAGTGAGAGTTCGGAGGAGGGAGAGAGGGAGGAGGGGCAAGGGGGAGGAGGGAGAGGGGAGGGGGAGGGGAGGGGAAGATGGAGGAGGGGTGGTGGTGGGGAGGAGGGGAGGAGGGGTGAGGAGGAGGGAGAGGGGAGTTGGAGGGGAGGGGATGAGGAGAGGGGGTGCAGGGGAGGAGATGGAGGGGGAGGGGGAGAAGGGGAGGGGGGAAAGGTGGAGGAAGGGGAGGTAGAAGACAGGGAAGGGGGAGGAGGGGAGGAGGGAGAGGGGAGTTGGAGGGAAGGGAGGGGAGGTGGAGGAGGGGGAGGGGAGGAGATGGAGGAAATGGAGGAAGAGGGGCCAAAGTGAGTTGAGTGTCGAGGTGATGGGTGGGTGGTTGTGGAGGCAGAGGAGGTGGAGGGGAGGAGGGGGAGGAAGGGAGGAGGGAGAGGGGAGGAAGGGGAGGAGTGTGGTGTTAACTGGGTGTAACCGCGAGTAGACAGCGAGGCCTGAGGCCTTACTGGATGTCGTCCTCGTTGGCGAATATGATGATTCCGCGGGCGTTGGGTGTCTCCATCAGGCGGCTGATGATCTTCTCAAACTCGCCTTCCTTGGGCTCCCGCGGGATCTTCAGCGACTGGGCGATGCACACTCCGCCTGAGGAGGGAGAAGATTAACCAGAAGTGGGAGGAGAGTTAGAAGCCTCGCTCTGCCCAACCTGAGCGGCCATCTTGAATTGCGCTAGTTGTCAGGCTGGCCAACCACAGCTAGGCCGCACTGAGTCAGTAAAGGTTCCCAATGACCCCGCTACCTCTCCCAAGAGGGCTGGATGGTTTCTAACGACAACCCAACACTTACCATCGCCACTGGGACAAATTTCTACGTGCCTGATGGATTTAACAAGCTGAATTCAAACCCTCAACACCAGTCCCAGAGACGCCATGATGGAAATCGAACCCCGTGGTCCCAAAACCCCTGAGGTCAGAGGGAAGCTGGTCTCGAAGCCCGATCGGCGGGCGGAGAGAGAGAGAAACGGACTCTGCAACATTCCCTCCTCCCATTCATCCTCCTGAGTGGCCAATGGGAAGCCTCGATGTGGAGGTGCCCCCAGGAGGGGCCCAATTATTTTCGGACCTCAGGGGGTGAGGGCGGTGGTGGGGGGGGACAGCCGTGGAAGGAGATTAAAGCACTCTGGGTGCAAGCGGGTTGTGGGGGGATGATTTGGCACATGGTTAGGCCACTCTACCCTGGCAGAATGCCCACGCACCCTCATAATCACCCATCAATGTTATCTCAGTGACCTCCCAAAGATGCCTGAGGTGGACTGTGGGTCCAAATGGGACTGTGGGTCCCAGTGGGAGTGAGGGTCTCAGTGGGAGTGAGAGTCCCAGGAGAGTGAGGGGCCCAGTGGGAGTGAGGGTCCCAGTGGGAGTGAGGGTCCTAGTGGGAGTGAGGGTCCCGGGGGTGTGAGGGTCCCAGGGGGAGTGAGGGTCCCAGGGGGACTGAGGGTCTCAGTGTGAGTGAGGGTCCCAATGGGAGTGAGGGTCTCAGTGGGAGTGAGGGTCCATTGGGAGTGAGGGTCGCAGTGGGAGTGAGGGTCCCAATGGGAGTGAGGGACTCAGTGGGAGTGAGGGTCTCAGTGGGAGTGAGGGTCCCAGAGGGAGTGAGGGTCTCAGTGGGAGTGAGGGTCTCAGAGGGAGTGAGGGTCTCAGTGGGAGTGAGGGTCCCAGAGGGAGTGAGGGTCTCAGTGGGAGTGAGGGTCTCAGTGGGAGTGAGGGTCTCAGTAGGAGTGAGGGTCCTAGAGGGAGTGAGGGTCCCAGTGGGAGTGAGGGTCCCAGAGGGAGTGAGGGTCCCAGTGGGAGTGAGGGTCTCAGTGGGAGTGAGGGTCTCAGTGGGAGTGAGGGTCCCAGTGGGAGTGAGGGTCTCAGTGGGAGTGAGGGTGTCAGTGGGAGTGAGGGTCCCAGTGGGAGTGAGGGTCTCAGTGGGAGTGAGGGTGTCAGAGGGAGTGAGGATGTCAGTGGGAGTGAGGGCCTCAGTGGGAGTGAGGGTCTCAGTAGGAGTGAGGGTCCCAGTGGGAGTGAGGGTCTCAGTGGGAGTGAGGGTGTCAGAGGGAGTGAGGGTGTCAGTGGGAGTGAGGGCCTCAGTAGGAGTGAGGGTCCCAGTGGGAGTGAGGGTCTCAGTGGGAGTGAGGGTCTCAGTAGGAGTGAGGGTCTCAGTGGGAGTGAGGTTTTCAGTAGGAGTGAGGGTCTCAGTGGGAGTGAGGGTCTCAGTGGGAGTGAGGGTCTCAATAGGAGTGAGGGTCTCAGTAGGAGTGAGGGTCTCAGTGGGAGTGAGGGTCTCAGTGGGAGTGAGGGTCTCAGCGGGAGTGAGGGTCCCAGTAGGAGTGAGGGTCTCAGTCGAGTGAAGGCCCGATTTGAAATGGCCGATCCTCACTCCCTCTCTTTCCTGCAGTCCGAGAGCCAGCAATGAGGAGCTTACCTGCCTCCCTGGAGATCTGTGAGAAAGCCTCGACCCCGCTCTCTCCATAGTTACCCTCCGAGGCGATGGTGGAGACGTAATTCCAGCCCAGAGCTTTGACTATATCCACCATAGCCTGGGCTTGGTACGAGTCCGGGGGGACAACCCGCGAGAAGTAGTCATAGCGATTGTTGTCACTGAGTTCAGGGGCAGTCGAGGCGTAGCTAATCTGGGGTATCTGCAGAGAGGCAACAGGGGATCAGAGTTAGATTTCAACCCAAAGCCTTCTCCCCACCCCCCCCCGCCCGCACCCTCCCCCCTCCCCACCCACCCCACCCCTCACCTTCCTGCTACC
The DNA here is from genome assembly GCF_964213995.1 of Mustelus asterias. Taxonomy (NCBI): domain Eukaryota; kingdom Metazoa; phylum Chordata; class Chondrichthyes; order Carcharhiniformes; family Triakidae; genus Mustelus; species Mustelus asterias. The sequence continues at coordinate 73,223 of NW_027590822.1, forward strand.
CCCACCCACACGGGTCAGTGCTGAGGGAGCGCCGCACTGTGGGAGGGTCAGTGCTGAGGGAGCGCCACACTGTGGGAGGGTCAGTGCTGAGGGAGCGCCGCACTGTGGGAGGGTCAGTGCTGAGGGAGCACCGCACTGTGTGAGGGTCAGTGGTGAGGGAGCGCCGCACTGTGGGAGGGTCAGTGCTGAGGGAGCGTCGCACTGTGGGAGGGTCAGTGCTAAGGGAGCGCCGCACTGTGGGAGGGTCAGTGCTGAGGGAGCGCCGCACTGTGGGAGGGTCAGTGCTGAGGGAGCGCCGCACTGTGGGAGGGTCAGTGCTGAGGGAGCGCCGCACTGTGGGAGGGTCAGTGCTGAGGGAGCGCCGCACTGTGGGAGGGTCAGTGCTGAGGGAGCGCCGCACTGTGGGAGGGTCAGTGCTGAGGGAGCGCCGCACTGTGGGAGGGTCAGTGCTGAGGGAGCGCCGCACTGTGGGAGGGTCAGAGCTGAGGGAGCGCCGCACTGTGGGAGGGTCAGTGCTGAGGGAGCGCCGCACTGTGGGAGGGTCAGTGCTGAGGGAGCGCCGCACTGTGGGAGGGTCAGTGCTGAGGGAGCGCCGCACTGTGGGAGGTCTGTGCTGAGGGAGTGCCGCACTGTGGGAGGGTCAGTGCTGAGGGAGCGCCGCACTGTGGGAGGGTCACTGCTGAGGGAGCGCCGCACTGTGGGAGGGTCAGTGCTGAGGGAGCGCCGCACTGTGGGAGGGTCAGTGCTGAGGGAGCGCCGCACTGTGGGAGGGTCAGTGCTGAGGGAGTGCCGCACTGTGGGAGGGTCAGTGCTGAGGGAGCGCCGCACTGTGGGAGGGTCAGTGCTGAGGGAGCGCCGCACTGTGGGAGGGTCAGTGCTGAGGGAGCGCCGCACTGTGGGAGGGTCAGTGCCTCGCGGTTCCCGTCTGCACTCTTGGGTGGAAGTAAAAGATCCTGAAATCATCTCCTCTTTACCCCATTACAGTCCACTCCTCCCATCATCCTCTGCCCTTCACCAAAATGGCTGCCAGGTCCCACCCCTCCCCATCCCTGCCAATCTCAGACCTTGGACCCTAAATGCCTGGTGAGGCCCTTCTGGCTCTTTCCGCCTGTTCCCATCCTCCCAACACCATTCCATAGCAATTGGCCCAAGGGCTTTGGACCCATCCCGTCATGCATGGGTGTCCGTGTGTTTGTGTGTGGTGTGAGAAGCGGAGGGGAGAGATGCCATTGGGTGGGGTGGCACTTCTGCCCTGGCTGGGGGTGGGTGAGTCCTATCCTGGATACGGTGGGCAGCGTAGCCTCGAGGTAGAGGGAGAGGGGGCGGGCAGGATTTCCCCCTTTCCCTCCCCTTCCTCCGCACCCCTCACCTTGTAACTCACTACGGGCATACCGCAAAGGGGAACGGGTTTATCGAACCCGTGCACGGGGTCCGCCGATGCCCGGAAAGGAGAATGACGGTCGCTTTGCCGCCACTTTTGGCCCCGCCCTTCAACATGACGGCGCCAAACGTGGCCCCACCCCCCGACCCCACCATGTTTTATTCCCCCGCCCTCCCGCCCGCACTCAACTGCGAAGAGACGAAGGACATTGGCCACCATGATGGAGACGGAACTCGCAGACGCACCAATCACCCCAATCACCCTCTCCGGTTTGGGGATAATGGGCGGCTCGCCGTTGGAACAGCGGATATCCGATGTGTCCTTCTGGATGAGAGCCTGAACAAAGGTGAGTGACTGTTCCAGGGCGTAAATATCCCGCGAGCAGGTGTCCAGAATC
>NW_027590822.1:80000-165422 GCF_964213995.1 Mustelus asterias
CTCACACTCACACACATACATGCACACACAGAATCACACACAAACACTCGCACACACACACTCTCTTTCTCACACATTTACACACACAAACACTCGCACACACACACTCTCTTTCTCACACATTTACACACACAAACACTCGCACACACACACTCTCTTTCTCACACACTCAGACACACATTCACAGTCGCACCGTTACACACACATTCAGAAACACCCACATACTCTGTCTCACACACACACACACACACACAGACACTCTCACACACTCACTCACACATCTCTCACACACACTCACTCACGCATATACACACACTCACACACACACAGATACTCATATACACTCAGACAGACACACACACAGTTACACTCACATTCAGACACTCTCATACTCACACACAAACATGCACACACACACTCTCTCTCACACACGCACACTCTCTCACACACTCTCACATGTACCACTCACACACGTAGTCATTCTCATAGTTACACACACACGCACACGCATACACTCACTCACACACACACACAGTTACACACACACTCACACACACTCACACACACACTCACACACACACACTTCCCTGTGTACCTGTTGTGTTATTGGGAAATCCAATCAGTTTCTAACAGGAGACAGTGGGAGATTCCCCCTTCCACATTCCCTGCCCCGGGAAGGTTCCCAGATCACGCTGAACCGCTGTTGTGTTCCTTGGCGAGAGTCGGTCCCCCCGCGGCTCTGAGCCGAATCCCGTTTACGCTGACAAACGCGGAGTGTCCCCGAATCGCGACTGAGGCAAGGAAAGTTCCAAATGGCAGCCACTCACACGGGAGGTCCGTCGGGCGGTGATCTGGCTGGTCTTCAGGCAGAGCAAGATCCCACTGCCGCTGGGTCCCTCACTCGCAGCCGCTGCCTGTCTGCCTGCTTCCTGAAACCACGGCTGCAGACAGGGGGCCCCTTAAACCTGCCCTGGTTCCAGAGATCCCCATCCAGGAGGGGAGCGAGTAGAGACTCCCACAAGTCTATTCACAGCCTGGGAGAGCGAGAGAACGAGAGAGAGACAGAGAACGAGAGAGAGAGAGAGAACGAGGGAGAGAGAGAGAGAACAAGAGAGAGAATAGAGAGCGGGAGAGAGAATGAAGGAGAGCGGGAGGGAGAGTGAAGGAGAGAGAGTGGGAGAGAGGGAGAGTGATGGCGAGAGAGTGAAGAAGAGAGAGAGTGAAGGAGAGAGAGAGTGAGGGAGAGCGGGAGAGAGTGAGGGAGAGTGGGAGAGAGAGAGTGAGGGAGTGAGAGGGAGCACAGGGGAGCGAGAAGGAGCAAAAATGGGAGAAAGAGAGTGGGAGAGGGGAACAAACGGGAGTGAGAGGGTGGAGAGGGAGAAAGATAGAGACCGAGACAGAGAGAGTCAGAGAGAGAGAGAGAGACAGAAAGAGAGACAGAGATGGGAACGAGACGGAGAGAGAGAGAGATGTGGAAGAAATTGAGAAAGTGACAGATCGATACTGACCGAGAGCAACAGAGAGACAGAGACCGGGAACGAGAGAGGGAACGAGACAGGGAACGAGAGAGGGAACGAGACAGGGAACGAGAGAGGGAACAAGAGACAGAGAGAAACAGAGAGACAGACAGAGACAGAGAGAGAGGTGGAGACAGAGAGACAGAGAGAGAGAGAAAGAAAGACAGAGAGAGTGACAGAGAGAGACAGAGAGAGATGGAGATAGAGAGACAGACAGAGAGAGAGAAAGAGGGAGGGAGCAAGAAAGAGGGACAGAGAATCCTTTTCCTCTTCCAGTGAAGGAAATAATTGTTGAAGCGAAACTTTGGCCAGAAGCAGTGTTGTTTGAGAAGCAGAGAGAGAGGGAGCTTGATTGACGATGAGTTTGTTTCCAGCGTGAGAGAAATGTACCGTTAGAGAGAGAGAGACTGTGTGTTAAATCCTTTAAAAGCTTTCTCAGTGCTCTGATGGAATGGACGGTAGCTCTGGATTAGTGCTGTTCTCTCGATCCCTGCTGCTGACGTGTTGGATCTGTGTCCCAGTATCAAATAGCTGGCACTGAGTGTCGTGAGGAGAAAGGGACTTCTCCTCAGCCCCTGGGGGTGAACGTTCGCTAATGGAGCTCTGTCTTGTGATGCTGTCACTGTGAGCGAGCGAGCGGGCTTCTCACTCAGAGCCCCTCCGGGGTAAAAACTGTTTCCTGCACATGTCTGGACACACAGCGAGTGCGGAGGAGTCACAGATCCCAATTAGAGAGCGTCGGCAGGAGTCTGGGACACACCGAGGGACCGCAACCCTCACCGAGGGACCGCAACCCTCACCGAGGGGGCACAACCCTCACCGAGAGACCGCAACCCTCACCGAGGGACTGCAACCCTCACCGAGGGACCGCAACCCTCACCGAGGGGGCACAACCCTCACCGAGAGACCGCAACCCTCACCGAGAGACCACAACCCTCACCGAGGGAGCACAGCCCTCACCGAGGGAGCACAACCCTCACCGAGGGAGCACAACCCTCACCGAGGGACCGCAACCCTCACCGAGGGACTGCAACCTTCACCGAGGGAGCACAGCCCTCACCGAGGGACCGCAACCCTCACCGAGGGAGCACAACCCTCACCGAGGGAGCACAACCCTCACCGAGGGAGCACAACCCTCACCGAGGGACCGCAACCCTCACCGAGGGACCGCAACCCTCACCGAGGGACCGCAACCCTCACCGAGAGACTGCAACTCTCACCGAGAGACCGCAACCCTCACCGAGGGACCGCAACCCTCACCGAGAGACCGCAACCCTCACCGAGGGACCGCAACCCTCACCGAGGGAGCACAACCCTCACCGAGGGACCGCAACCCTCACCGAGGGAGCACAACCCTCACCGAGGGAGCACAGTCCTCACCGAGGGACCGCAACCCTCACCGAGGGACCGCAACCCTCACCGAGGGAGCACAACCCTCACCGAGGGACTGCAACCCTCACCGAGGGAGCACAACCCTCACCGAGGGAGCGCAACCCTCACCGAGGGAGCACAACCCTCACCGAGGGACCGCAACCCTCACCGAGGGAGCACAGCCCTCACCGAGGGACCGCAACCCTCACCGAGGGAGCACAACCCTCACCGAGGGACCGCAACCCTCACCGAGGGACTGCAACCCTCACCGAGGGACCGCAACCCTCACCGAGGGAGCACAACCCTCACCGAGGGAGCACAACCCTCACCGAGGGACCGCAACCCTCACCGAGGGAGCACAACCCTCACCGAGGGAGCACAGCCCTCACCGAGGGAGCACAACCCTCACCGAGGGAGCACAACCCTCACCGAGGGACCGCAACCCTCACCGAGGGAGCACAACCCTCACCGAGGGACTGCAACCCTCACCGAGGGACCGCAACCCTCACCGAGGGAGCACAGCCCTCACCGAGGGACTGCAACCCTCACCGAGGGACCGCAACCCTCACCGAGGGAGCACAGCCCTCACCGAGGGACTGCAACCCTCACCGAGGGACCGCAACCCTCACCGAGGGACCGCAACCCTCACCGAGAGACCGCAACCCTCACCGAGGGAGCACAACCCTCACCGAGGGAGCACAACCCTCACCGAGGGACCGCAACCCTCACCGAGGGACCGCAACCCTCACCGAGGGAGCACAGCCCTCACCGAGGGACTGCAACCCTCACCGAGGGACCGCAACCCTCACCGAGGGAGCACAACCCTCACCGAGGGACTGCAACCCTCACCGAGGGACCGCAACCCTCACCGAGGGAGCACAGCCCTCACCGAGGGACTGCAACCCTCACCGAGGGACCGCAACCCTCACCGAGGGACCGCAACCCTCACCGAGAGACCGCAACCCTCACCGAGGGAGCACAACCCTCACCGAGGGAGCACAACCCTCACCGAGGGACCGCAACCCTCACCGAGGGACCGCAACCCTCACCGAGGGACTGCAACCCTCACCGAGGGAGCACAGCCCTCACCGAGGGACCGCAACCCTCACCGAGGGACTGCAACCCTCACCGAGGGGGCACAACCCTCACCGAGGGAGCACAACCCTCACCGAGGGAGCACAACCCTCACCGAGGGAGCAAAACCCTCACCGAGGGAGCACAACCCTCACCGAGTGACCCCAGGCGACCCCGAGTGAACCCGAGTGACCCCAGCACTCTCTGCTTTTCCAATATTGGTCACAACGTGTTTTAGAGAATTCGGGAATAAATCCCTCCGATCCGTATCCAATGGACACGGGGTGTAATAAATTACAATAAATCCTCTCACACCCAACCCCTTCAGCAAGACCCCCAGCGTGACCCCTGACCCCCAGTGTGACCCCTGACCCCCAATGTGACCCCCTGACCCCCAGCGTGACCCCCTGACTCCCAGTGTGTCCCACGGACCCCCAGCATGATGCCTGACCCTCAGCATGACCCCCTGACCCCCCGGTGTGACCCCTGACCCCCAGCATGACCCTCTGACCCCCAGTGGGACCCCCGATCCCCAGCATGACCCCCTGATCCCCAGCATGACCCCCTGACCCCCAGTGTGACCCCTGGCTCCCAGTGAGTCCCACTGACCTCCAGTGTGACCCCTGACCCCCAGCGTGACCCCCTGAAACCCAGTCTGACCCCTGACCCATCAGCGTGACCCCCTGACCCCCTGACCCCCAGTGTGACACCTAGCTCCCAGTGAGACCCACTGACCCCAGTCTGACCCCTGACCCCCAGTGTGACCCCCTGACCTCCAGCGTGACCCATGGCCCCCAGTGAGACCCACTGACCCCCAGTGAGACCCTTGACACATCAGTGTGATCCCCTGACCCCCAGCATGACCCCCTGACCCCCAGCATTACCCTCTGACCTCCAGCGTGACCCCCTGACCCCCAGTATGACTCCTGACTCTCAGTGTTACCCCCTGACCCCCAGCATGACCCCCTGACCCCCCGGTGTGACCCCTGACCCCCAGCATGACCCTCTGACCCCTAGTGGGACCCCCTGACCCCCAGCGTGACCCCCTGACCCCCAGCGTGACCCCCTGACCTCCAGTGTGACCCATGGCCCCCAGTGAGACCCACTGACCCCCAGTGAGACCCTTGACACATCAGTGTGATCCCCTGACCCCCAGCATGACCCCCTGACCCCCAGCATTACCCTCTGACCCCCAGCATGACCCCCTGACCCCCAGTATGACTCCTGACTCTCAGTGTGACCCCTGACCCCCAGCATGACCCCCTGACCCCCCGGTGTGACCCCTGACCCCCAGCATGACCCTCTGACCCCTAGTGGGACCCCCCTGACCCCCAGCGTGACCCCCTGACCCCCAGCATGACCCTCTGACCCCTAGTGGGACCCCCTGACCCCCAGCGTGACCCCCTGACCCCCAGCATGACCCCCTGACCCCAGTGTGACCCCTGACCCATCAGCATGACCCCCTGACCCCCAGAAAGACTCCTTGACCCCCAGTGAGACCCCTGACCCCAGCATGACCCTCTGACCCCAGTATGATTCCCTGAACCCCAGCATGGACCCTGACCCCCAGCAAAACTCCCTGACCCCAGCGTGACCCCCTGACCCCCAGCATGACCCTCTGACCCCTAGTGGGACCCCCTGACGCCCAGCGTGACCCCCTGACCCCCAGCATGACCCCCTAACCCCAGTGTGACCCCTGTCCCATCAGCATGACCCCCTGGCTCCCAGTGAGACCCACTGACCCCCAGTGTGACCCCTGACCCCCAGTGTGACCCCCTGACCCCCAGTGTGACCCCTGACCCATCAGCATAACCCCCTGACCCCCAGCAAGACTCCCTGACCCCCAGCATGGCCCCTGACCCCAGTGAGACCCCTGACCCCCAGCATCACTCTCTGACCCCAGTATGACCCCCTGACCCGCAGCATGAACCCTGAGCCCCAGTGTGATCCCCTGACCCCAGTGTGACCCACTGACCCCCAGTGCGACCTCCGATGCCCAGCATGACCCGTGACCCCCCAGTGTGACCCCTTGACCCCCCAGTGTGACTCACTGACCCCTAGGGGGACTCCTGACCCCCAGCATGATCCCCAACTCGCAGCACGACCCCTGACCTTCAGTGTGACCCCCTGACTCACAGCATGACCCCTTGACCCTCAGAGTGACCCCCTGACTCTCAGTGTGACCCCCTGACCCCCAGCTTGACCCCCAGTGTGACCCGCTGACCCCCAGTGTGACCCCCAAGGTCCAGCATGACCACTGACCCCCAGCATGACCCCTGACCCCCAGCAAGACTCGCTGACCCCTAGCATAACCCCCTGACCTCCAGTGTGACTCCTGACCCCCAGCAAGACCCCCTGACTTCTAGCATGACCCCGAGACCCCCAGTGTTACCCCCTGACCCACAATGTGACCCCCTGACCCCAGCAAGACCTTCTGAGCCCCAGTGTGACTCCCCGACCTCCAGTGTGACCCCCTGATGCCTGGCCTGACCCCTGACCCCCAGCATGACCCCTGACCCCCAGCAACACCCCCTGACCCCAGCAAGATGCCTGATTCCCAACATAGCCCCTGACCCTCAGTGTGACCCCCTGACCCCAGCGTGACCCCCCTGACCCCCAGCAACACGTCCTGGCCCCCAGCATAACCCCTGACCCCCAGCAAGACCCCTGACCCCCACTGTGACCCCTGACACCCAGCATGACCCTGTGACCCTAGCAAGACCCTCTGATCACCAGTGTGACCGCTGACCCCCAGCGAGAGCCTCTGACCCACAATGTGACACTGGGACCCTTAAGTGAGACCCCGACACCCAGTGAGACCCCCAATACCAATGTGACCCCTGACCCCCAGCAAGACCCCCTGACCCCCAGTGTGACCCCTGACCCACAGCGTGACCCCCCTAACCCGCAGTGTGACCCCTCACCCCCAGTGTGACCCTCTGAGCCCCAGCGAGATCCCCGACCCCTAACGGATCTCCCTGGAACCCCCCCACCCCCCCACCACCACCCCGCTGATAAAACCAAAAGAGAGAAACAGATAACAACAAACCATCCAAGACAACAACCACCTGCATTTGTGTAGCCCCCCCAGGGACAGACAGAGAGTTGGAGAGGCTTAGGGAAGGAATTCCAGGCTTAGGGCTGCCCAGGCAGCTGAAGGAACGGCCACTAATGGCAGAGCGATGGGAGTCGGGGAATGCTCGAGAGGCCGGAATTGGAAAACCCAAAAGTCCTGGAAGGTTGGAGGAGGTTGCAGAGATAGGGAGGGTTGTCGGGGCTGGAGGAGGTTACAGAGATAGGGAGGGTTGAGTGGCTGGAGGAGTTTACAGATATAGGGAGGGTTTTCGGGGCTGAAAGAGGTTTTAGAGAGAGGGAGAGTTGTAGGGGCTGGAGGAGGTTCCAGAGATCGGGAGGGTTGTAGGGTCTGGAGGGGATTCCAGAGTGAAGGGAAGGTTGTAGGGGCTGGAGGAGGTTTCAGATATAGGGAGTGCTGTAGGGTTTGGAGGAGGTTTCAGAGATAGGGAGGATTGTAGGGTCTGGAGGTGGTTAGAGAGATAGGGAGGGTTGTAGGGGCTGGAGGAGGTTACAGAGATCGGGAGGGTTGTAGGGGCTGGAGGGGGTTCCAGAGATGGAGGGTGTTGTAGGGGCTGGAGGAGGTTTCAGGGATTTGGAGGGTTGTAGGGGCTGGAGGAGGTTACAGAGATAGGGAGGGTTGTCGGGGTTGGAAGGGGTTCCAGAGATATGGAGGGTTGTCGGGAATGGAAGAGGTTGTAGAGATAGGGAGGGTTGTAGGGGCTGGAGGAGGTTTCAGAGATTGGGAGGGTTGTACTGGCTGCAGGGGGTTACAGAGATAGGGAGGTTTGTGGGGCTGGAGGTGGTTACAGAGATAGGGAGGGTTTTCGGGGCTGGAGGAGGTTACAAAGATAGGGAGGGTTGTAGGGGCTGGAGAGGTTACAGAAATCGGAGGGTTTTCTGGTTTGGAGGACGTTCCAGAGATAGGGAGGGTTGTAGGGGCTGGAGGAGGTTACCGAGATCAGGAGGGTTGTCACAGCTGCAGGAGGTTACAGAGATAGGGAGGGATGTTGGGGCTGGTGGGAGTTCCAGAGATAGAGAAGGTTGTAGGGGCTGGAGGAGGTTTCAGAGATCGGGAAGGTTGTCGGGGCTGGATGGGTTTACAGAGATAGGGAGGCTTGTAGGGCTGGAAGGATTTATAGAGATGGAGAAGGTTGTAAGGGCTGGAGGAGATTACAGAGATAGGGAGGGTTGTAGGGGCTGGAGGAGGTTACAGAGATAGGGAGGCTTGTTGGGGCTGGAAGGATTTATCGAGATAGGGAGAGTTGTAGGGGCTGGAGGAGGTTATAGAGATAGGGAAGGTTGCAGGGGCTGGAGGGGGGTGAGGAGAACACAGTAAGAAGTTTAACAACACCAGGTTAAAGTCCAACAGGTTTATTTGGTCGCAAATGCCATTAGCTTTCGGAGCACTGCTCCTTCGTCAGATGGAATGGATATCTGCTCTCAAACAGGGCATACAGAGACACAAAATCAAGTTACAGAATACTGATTAGAATGCGAGTCTTTACAGCTAATCAAGTCTTAAAGATACAGACAATGTGAATGGAGGGAGCATTAAGCACAGGTTAAAGAGATGTGTATTGTCTCCAGACAGGACAGCCAGTGAGATTCTGCACGTCCAGGCAAGCTGTGGGGGTTACCGATAGTGTGACATGAACCCAAGATCCTGGTTGAGGCCGTCCTCATGTGTGCGGAACTTGGCCATCAGTTTCTGCTCAGCGACTCTGCGCTGTCGTGTGTCGTGAAGGCCGCCTTGGAGAATGTTTACCCGAAGATCCAAGGCTGAATGCCCGTGACTGCTGAAGTGCTCCCCAACAGGAAGAGAACAGTCTTGCCTGGTGATTGTCGAGCGGTGTTCATTCATCCGTTGTTGTAGCGTCTGCATGGTTTCCCCAATCATGCCTCGGGACATCCTTTCCTGCAGCGTATCAGGTAGACAACGTTGGCCGAGTTGCAAGAGTGTGTACCGTGTACCTGGTGGATGGTGGGGGGGTGAGGAGGCCATGGAGGGATTTGAAAGCGAGGATGGGAATTTGAAAATGGAGGTGTTTTCCGGGACCGGGAGCCAGTGTGGGTCGGCGAGCACGGGGGGGGGCGATGGGTGAACGGGGACTGGGTGAGAAGGTAGTATAGTGTGGGGGGGGGGGGGGGGGGGGGAGGGGGCGGCATCACGAGGGACCTGTTCCCCTTTCCCATCCCTCCCTCCCCAGCCCTCCCCTCCCCCCTCATCTCCCTCCCGTCCCGGCCTCCCGTCTATTTTCAGTTGCTGCCTAATTGGATTCTGCCTCCCAGAATCCCCCTGGCTCCCTCCTCGACCTATTTCTTGGTTCACCGGCTCGCGCGCCTCTCCCACCCTGACCCCCCGGCTCTACCCCAGGCGGGTACCGTCTCTCGCACCCCCTGCCCCCTTGGCCAGTCTCCCCCCTTCGCCCTACGGCCCTTTCCCATTCCGATCTGCGGCAGATAAATTAATTTGCCTTCCGAAGTACTCTCCTCCAATCCAGCGGGATCTCATGGTGACCAATAGCAACCGGCCCCCTCCCCGATTTCACCCCGGATTTAAAGGGACACCGCACTCCGCTACTTAATTAGCGCCCTCGAGGGGGGTCTCTCTGAGACCGTTACGCTGGGAGTCGCTTTAAACATTATTGTTTCTTATTATAAATCTCCTTAACCTACTTTTATCTCTCTTGTCCTCTCCACTTGCGCTGTGGTGTGTCAGTCACTGAGAGGTAGCCCCCCACTCTCTCCCTCGCCGTAGCCCACCCCCCCACCACACACACAATGCAGGCGGACAGTTCGAAGGCATCCATCGTGTCTCCGGGGGGCCGAATGTTCGGCGCCCAGGGTCTGTCCCTGGACATTTCATTTCCCGAACAGCTGTCAGCCTCCGCGGACATCCCAAAACGCTTTCTCCCGCGCTCCGCACACCCGCAGCCCCTTCACTCGCACAGACGCTCTCCCCCGCCGTCCCAGGGCACAGGGCAGTAAGTCCGACAGGGTCTGATCCCCCTGCCCTCGGACCCCACGCCCGTGACACGTCAGGAGCTGTGAGGAAACGGGAGACCAAAAGCTCGGTCACTGCTCGGTTTGGAAAGAGCGTTCGAAAGGAGGAGAGAGAGAGAGACAAAGAGAGAGAGAGAGGCAGACGCCGGAATCCTACCGTCCCGCTCGCCACGGAATCGGAGCGGGCGAGGGGCGGACAATGGAAATGTCCGTTGACATCGGGTGGGATTTTCCAGTCTCGGGATAAGTGAGGCCATAAAACCCCACCCATCGAGAGAGAGAGAGAGACAGAGAGAGAGAGAGGCAGAGAAAGAGAGAGTGAGACAGATAGAGAGGCAGAGAGAGAGAAAGAGACAGAGAGAGAAAGAGAAAGCGAGAGTGAGACAGATAGACAGGCAGAGAGAGAGAAAGAGAGAGACACAGAGAGAGAGAGAAGAGAGAGAGGCAGAAAGAGAGAGACAGTGAGAGAGAGACAGAGAGAGAGAGAGAGAGACAGAGAGAAACAGAGAGAGACAGAGAGAAAGAGACAGAAAAAGAGAGAGAGACAGAGAGAGAGAAGAGAGGGGCAGAAAGAGAGAGACAGAGACAGCGAGAGACAGGGAGAGAGAAAAACAGAGAGACAGACAGAGATGGTAGCTGGAGAGAAAGAAATAGCGAGGGAGATGGAGAAAATATTTTACATTAAGATTATTTATTAATTTCACAAGTAAGGCCTACATTAACACTGCAATGAAGTTACTGTGAAAATCCCCTAGTCACCACAGTCCGGCACCTGTTCGGGTCAATGTGCCCGAACCAGCACGTCTTTCAGACTGTGAGGGGAAACCAGAGCCCCCGGAGGAAACCCACGCAGACACGGGGAGAAGGTGCAGACTCCACACAGACAGTGACCCAAACCGGGAATCGAACCCGGGTCCCTGGCGCTGTGAGGCAGCAGTGTTAACCCACTGTGCCACCATGCTGCCATGGGAGAGATGCAGAGGGATAGAGAGGTAGAGGGAGAGATGGATAGAGGGATTAAGATGAGAAGATGGTTGTGGTGGTTGGAGTTCGATCATCTCAGTTTCGGGGTGATCTCTGCAGGAGTTCCTCAGGGTCGTGTCCGAGGCCCCAGCCATCTTCAGCTGCTTCATCAATGACCTTCCCTCCATCATAAGGTCAGGAGTGGGGATGTTCGCTGCTGACTGCACAATGTTCAGCACCATTCGCCACTCCTCAGATACTGAAGCAGCCCGTGTCCAAACGCAGCAAGACCTGGACAATATCCAGGCTCGGGCTGACAAGTGGGGAGTAACATTCACCCCACACAAGCACCAGGCAATGACCATCTCCAACAAGAGAGGATCCAACCATCTCCCCTTGACATTCAATGGCATTCCCATCGCTGAATCCCCCCCACTATCAACATCCTGGGGGTTCCCATTGAGCAGAAACTGAACTGGACCCAGCCATATAAATACTGTGGCTCCCAGAGCAGGTCAGAGGCTGGGAATCCTGCGGTGAGTAACTCACCTCCTGACTCCCCCCAAAGCCTGTCCACCATCTACAAGGCACAAGTCGGGAGTGTGATGGAATACTCTCCCACTCGCCTGGATGAGCGCGGCTCCAACAACACTCGAGAAGCTCGACACCATCCGGGACAAAGCAGCCCCCCCCCCCCCCCCCCGCTCGATCGACACGCTAACCCCCCCACCCTCAACATTCACTCCCTCCACCACCAACCTTTCCACCAATCGAGTCAGGAAAAGTTTGGAGTGTGATGGGGGGATCTTGGGACGGGTCAGAGAGGGGGTTGAGAGTTGTGCCGAAGGGGGAAGCAGGCAGTGGGCTCCTGTGAACAACACATGTCCGAGGATCGTGATCAGGGGGGTAAGTTCTAGGAATGGACAACGTGACCTGCTCCGGATCAGGGGTCAGAGGTCACGTGAACGCATTGGAAATATGAGTCCACAGCCAATCATGACAGGGAGTCGTGAAAAGACAGCTGGCCAACAGGGGGCAGACTAACCCTTCATATCAGAGCACCCTGTGTTACTGGCTGTATCTCTACTGATGTTAATCCAGCTCCCTCACACTGTCACTCAGTAACCCCTCTCCCCCAGCACCCTGTGTTACTGGCTGTATCTCTACTGATGTTAATCCAGCTGACTCACACTGTCACTCAGTAACCCCTCTCCCCCAGCACCCTGTGTTACTGACTGTATCTCTACTGATGTTAATCCAGCTCCCTCACACTGTCACTCAGTAACCCCTCTCCCCCAGCACCCTGTGTTCCTGACTGTATCTTACTTGATGTTAATACAGCTGACTCACACTGTCACTCAGTAACCCCTCTCCCCCCAGCACCCTGTGTTACTGACTGTATCTCTACTGATGTTAATCCAGCTCCCTCACACTGTCACTCAGTAACCCCTCTCCCCCAGCACCCTGTGTTCCTGACTGTATCTTACTTGATGTTAATACAGCTCCCTCACACTGTCACTCAGTAACCCCTCTCCCCCAGCACCCTGTGATACTGACTGTATCTCTACTGATGTTAATCCAGCTCCCTCACACTGTCACTCAGTAACCCCTCTCCCCCAGCACCCTGTGTTACTGACTGTATCTGTACTGATGTTAATCCAGCTCCCTCACACTGTCACTCAGTAACCCCTCTCTCCCCCAGCGCCCTGTGTTACTGACTGTATCTGTACTGATGTTAATCCAGCTCCCTCACACTGTCACTCAGTAACCCCTCTCCCCCAGCACCCTGTGTTCCTGACTGTATCTTACTTGATGTTAATCCAGCTCCCTCACACTGTCACTCAGTAACCCCTCTCCCCCAGCACCCTGTGTTACTGACTGTATCTGTACTGATGTTAATCCAGCTCCCTCACACTGTCACTCAGTAACCCCTCTCTCCCCCAGCGCCCTGTGTTACTGACTGTATCTGTACTGATGTTAATCCAGCTCCCTCACACTGTCACTCAGTAACCCCTCTCCCCCCGGGCCCTGTGTTACTGACTGTATCTCTACTGATGTTAATCCAGCTCCCTCACACTGTCACTCAGTAACCTCTCTCCCCCAGCACCCTATGTTACTGACTGTATCTCTACTGATGTTAAGCCAGCTACCTCACACTGTCACTCAGTAACCCCTCTCCCCCAGCGCTCTGTGTTACTGACTGTATCTGTACTGATGTTAATCCAGCTCCCTCACACTGTCACTCAGTAACCCCTCTCCCCCAGCGCTCTGTGTTACTGACTGTATCTGTACTGATGTTAATCCAGCTCCCTCACACTGTCACTCAGTAACCCCTCTCCCCCAGCACTCTGTGTTACTGACTGTATCTCTACTGATGTTAATCCAGCTCCCTCACACTGTCACTCAGTAACCTCTCTCCCCCAGCACCCTATGTTACTGACTGTATCTCTACTGATGTTAATCCAGCTCCCTCACACTGTCACTCAGTAACCTCTCTCCCCCAGCACCCTATGTTACTGACTGTATCTCTACTGATGTTAAGCCAGCTACCTCACACTGTCACTCAGTAACCCCTCTCCCCCAGCGCTCTGTGTTACTGACTGTATCTGTACTGATGTTAATCCAGCTCCCTCACACTGTCACTCAGTAACCCCTCTCCCCCAGCACTCTGTGTTACTGACTGTATCTCTACTGATGTTAATCCAGCTCCCTCACACTGTCACTCAGTAACCCCTCTCCCCAGCACCCTGTGATACTGACTGTATCTCTACTGACGTTAATCCAGCTCCCTCACACTGTCACTCAGCAACCCCTCTCCCCCAGCACCCTGTGTTACTGACTGTATCTCTACTGATGTTAATCCAGCTCCCTCACACTGTCACTCAGTAACCCCTCTCCCCCAGCACCCTGTGTTCCTGACTGTATCTTACTTGATGTTAATACAGCTGACTCACACTGTCACTCAGTAACCCCTCTCCCCCCAGCACCCTGTGTTACTGACTGTATCTCTACTGATGTTAATCCAGCTCCCTCACACTGTCACTCAGTAACCCCTCTCCCCCAGCACCCTGTGTTCCTGACTGTATCTTACTTGATGTTAATACAGCTCCCTCACACTGTCACTCAGTAACCCCTCTCCCCCAGCACCCTGTGATACTGACTGTATCTCTACTGATGTTAATCCAGCTCCCTCACACTGTCACTCAGTAACCCCTCTCCCCCAGCACCCTGTGTTACTGACTGTATCTGTACTGATGTTAATCCAGCTCCCTCACACTGTCACTCAGTAACCCCTCTCTCCCCCAGCGCCCTGTGTTACTGACTGTATCTGTACTGATGTTAATCCAGCTCCCTCACACTGTCACTCAGTAACCCCTCTCCCCCAGCACCCTGTGTTCCTGACTGTATCTTACTTGATGTTAATCCAGCTCCCTCACACTGTCACTCAGTAACCCCTCTCCCCCAGCACCCTGTGTTACTGACTGTATCTGTACTGATGTTAATCCAGCTCCCTCACACTGTCACTCAGTAACCCCTCTCTCCCCCAGCGCCCTGTGTTACTGACTGTATCTGTACTGATGTTAATCCAGCTCCCTCACACTGTCACTCAGTAACCCCTCTCCCCCAGCACCCTGTGTTCCTGACTGTATCTTACTTGATGTTAATCCAGCTCCCTCACACTGTCACTCAGTAACCCCTCACCCACAGCACCCTGTGTTACTGACTGTATCTCTACTGATGTTAATCCAGCTCCCTCACACTGTCACTCAGTAACCCCTCTCCCCCCGGGCCCTGTGTTACTGACTGTATCTCTACTGATGTTAATCCAGCTCCCTCACACTGTCACTCAGTAACCTCTCTCCCCCAGCACCCTATGTTACTGACTGTATCTCTACTGATGTTAAGCCAGCTACCTCACACTGTCACTCAGTAACCCCTCTCCCCCAGCGCTCTGTGTTACTGACTGTATCTGTACTGATGTTAATCCAGCTCCCTCACACTGTCACTCAGTAACCCCTCTCCCCCAGCACTCTGTGTTACTGACTGTATCTCTACTGATGTTAATCCAGCTCCCTCACACTGTCACTCAGTAACCCCTCTCCCCAGCACCCTGTGATACTGACTGTATCTCTACTGACGTTAATCCAGCTCCCTCACACTGTCACTCAGCAACCCCTCTCCCCCAGCACCCTGTGTTACTGACTGTATCTCTACTGATGTTAATCCAGCTCCCTCACACTGTCACTCAGTAACCCCTCTCCTCCCAGCACCCTGTGTTACCGATGGCATCGTTCCCTCAGGTCTAATTTGGACCATAAGATATCGGAGCAAAATTAGGCCATTCGACCCATCGAGTCTGCACCGACCACAATCCCACCCCGGACCTATCCTTGTAGCCCGGAATTTACCTTGCTAATCCCCCTGAGAGTAGGGGGCAATTTACCAGGGCCAATCCCCCTAACCTGCACATCTTTGGACTGTGGGAGGAAACCGGAGCACCCGGAGGAAACCCACGCAGACACGGGGAGAACGTGCAGACTCCGCACAGACAGTGACCCAAGCCGGGAATCAAACCCAGGTCCCTGGCGCTGTGAGGCAGCAGTGCTAACCCACTGTGCCACCGTGCCGCCCACCTTTTCCCCATAACCTTTGACCCCTTTACCAATCAAGAACCTCTCTATCTCTGTCTTAAATACACTCAGTGACCCGGCCTCCTCTGTGGCAATGAATTCCACAGATTCACCACCCTCTGGCTGAAGAAATTCCTCCTCATCTCGGTTCTAAAGTGTTGTCCCTTTACTCTGAGGCTGTGCCCTCGGATCCTCGTCTCTCCCACTAATGGAAACACCTTCCCCACGTCCACTCCATCCAGGCCTTTCAGTATTCTGTAAGTTTCAATGAGATTCCCCCCTCATCCTCTTAAACTCCATCGAGTACAGACCCAGAGTCCTCCCTTTGATAGAAGCGGGTCCTGGTTTGTGACCTTTGAACCTTGGGGGCAGGCAGAGTGACGGGGTCAGAGTCCACTTTTAAAATATCGAGTGGTGTTTCCGCCCCTCCCACCCGTTTTCCCCCTCCGCCCCCCCCCCCCAACCCCTCCAAAACACACAGGAACTGCGCATCAACGGGGGTTGTAGAATCGCGTTCTCAGCCCTCTCACCTTAACATTGAAGGCCTCCCAAACCCAAACGTGAGTTGAGAATTCCCGTCCGTGCTTCTGCAGATGTTCAGCCCCTCTTTAAAAGCGCTCGGTATTCAACTTCCAAAGCACCAGCCTCAAACGACAAAACAGATTCTTTCTGACTGGAAGTAGGGAATGCAAGAATCGCTGGAAACGGATGTTTTGTTGAAGTTTTTCCTCTCGCACTCATCAGGTCAATTCGCAGGAGGTGTGACGATACTGCGCCTTTAAGAAGTTTACTTTAATCATTTTTAAAATTAATTCGTGGGTCATGGGTGTCGCTGGCTGGGCCAACACATATTGCCCATCCCTAGTTGCCTTTGAACTGAGTGGCTTGTTAGGCCATTTCAGAGGGCATTTGAGAGTCATAGAAACTAGAAACACGAGGAGGCCATTCGACCCTTCGAGCCTGCTCCGCCATTCATTTCGATCATGGCTGATCATCGAGTTCAATATTCTGATGCCCCCTTCCCCCCATATCCCTTGGCCCCTTTAGCCCCAAGAGCTATATCTAATTTTCTCTTGAAATCACACAACGTTTTGGCCTCAACTACTTTCTCTGGTCGTGAATTCCACACGTTCACCACCCTCTGGGTGAAGAAATTTCTCCTCACCTCAGTTCTAAAAGGTTTACCCCTTATCCTCAAACTATGACCCCTAGTTCCAGACTCCCCCCACCATCGGGAACATTCTTTCTGAATCCACCCTGTCTAACCCTGTTAGAATTTTATAAGTTTCTATGAGATCCCCTCTCACTCTTCTAAACTCCAGTGAATATAATCCTAACCGACTTAGTCTCTCCTCATATGACAGACCTGCCATCCCCCAGGAATCAGCCTGGTAAACCTTCGCTGTGCTCCCTCTACAACAAAGACATCCTTCCTCAGATAAGGAGACCAAAACTGCACACAATACTCCAGGTGTGGCCTCACCAACGCCCTGTACAATTGCAGCAAAACATCCCCATCCCGATACTCAAATCCTCTCGCTATGAAGGCCAACATCCATTTGCCTTCTTTACTGCCTGCTGTACCTGCACGCTTACTTTCAAAGAACAAAGAGCAGTACAGCACAGGAACGGGCCCTTCGGCCCTCTAAGCCTGCGCCAATCATGATGCTTGCCTAAACTAAAACCGTATGCACTTCCGGAGTCCGTATCCTTCCATTCCCATCCTATTCATGTATTCGTCTAGTTGCCCCTTAAATGCCGCTATTGTACCTGCTCCCACCACCTCCCCGGGCAGTGCGTTCCAGACATTCACCACCCTCTGTGTAAAAAAAAGTTGCCTCGCACATCTCCTCTAAACTTTTCCCCCACGCACCTTAAACCTATGTTCCTGAGTACATGACTTTTCTACTCTAGGAAACAGCATCTGACTATCCACTCTGTCCATGCCACTCATAGAGTCACAGAGTCATAGAGATTTACAGCATGGAAACAGGCCCTTCGGCCCAACTTGTCCATGCTGCCTTTTTTTAAAACCCTAAGCTCGTCCCAATTGCCCACATTTGGCCCATATCCCTCTATACCCATCGTACCCATGTAACTGTCTAAATGCTTTTTAAAAGACAAAATTGTACCCTCCTCTACTACTGCCTCTGGCAGCTCATTCCAGACACTCACCACCCTCTGTGTGAAAAAATTGCCCCTCTGGACCCTTTTGTATCTCTCCCCTCTCACCTTAAACCTATGCCCTCTAGTTTTAGACTCCCCTACCTTTGGGAAAAGATATTGACTATCTAACTGATCTGTGCCCCTCATTATTTTATAGACCTCTAAAAGGTCACCCCTAAGCCTCCTACGCTCCAGAGAAAAAAGTCCCAGTCTATCCAGCCTCTCCTTATAACTCAAACCATCAAGTCCCGGTAGCATCCTAGTAAATCTTCTCTGCACTCTTTCTAGTTTAATAATATCCTTTCTATAACAGGGTGACTCATAACCTTGTAAACCGCTATCAGGTCACCCTTCAACCTCTGCCATTCCAGTCAGCGACTGATGCACAAGGACACCAAGGTCTCGCTGAGTATCCACCTCTCTCAATTTGCACCCATTCAAGTGATTATCTGCCTTTCTGTTATTGCTACCAAGGTGGATAATCACAATGTGATCAACCACATTGCTGTGGCTCTGGAGTCACAAGTAGGCCAGACCAGGTAAGGACAGCAGATTTCCTTTTCCCGAAAGGACATTAGTGAACCAGATGGGTTTTTACAACAATCAACAACAGTTTCATGGTCATCAGTAGATTCTTAATTCCTGATATTTTGTATTGAATTCAAATTCCACCATCTGCTGTGGTGGGATTCGAACCCAGGTCCCCAGAACATTAGCTGAGTTTCTGGATTAATAGTCCAGCGATAATACCTCTTGGCCATCACCTCCCTGCAGTTTTCTTCACAAGAACATAAGAACTAGGAGCAGGAGTGGGCCATCTGGCCCCTCGAGCCTGCTCCGCCATTCAATAAGATCATGGCTGATCTTTTCGTGGACTCGGCTGCACTTACCCGCCCGCTCACCATAACCCTTTACTGTTCAAAAATGTATCTATCCTTGCCTTAAAAACATTCAATGAGGTAGCCTCAACTGCTTCACGGGGCAGGGAATTCCACAGATTTACAACCCTTTGTGTGAAGAAGTTCCTCCTCAACTCAGTCCTAAATCTGCTTCCCCTTATTTTGAGGCCATGCCCCCTAGTTCCAGTTTCACCCACCAGTGGAAACAACTTCCCTGCTTCTATCTTACCTATTCCCTTCATGCATCTCCTGGCATTTTAATTTTAGCACCGTAATGTCTGTAACCAAGATCCTCTGTAATTGTTACTGATGCAAAATACTAGGCATCATATATATTTTAATCTGGCCTAATGCAGTGTCCTGGGGTTTTAATATCCTTTGGGGATTGCTGAGTGGGGCTGGATTTGAGGATGATTGACAGGTCAGGTGATGTCTGGTTGGACAGATTTTTTTCCACAGAGAAAGCCAACGTTTTAGGAAGGCAGTGGCAGGATTTCTCTGGCCGTTCATGCTGGCAGGATTCTCCAGTCCTGCTGGCAACGCAGCCCCTGCTCGTGGGTTTCCCATCGGTGTGGGGGCGACATCACCGGGAATTCCCATTGACAGCAACGGGACCAGAGAATCCCGCCACTGGCAAACAACGCGCCACTTCCTACCAGCAGGAAGCACGCGGTTTGGAGGCCGGTGTTATTAGCCCCAGTGTGGTTTCTATCTCTGTCTCTCTCTCCAGAGGCATGCTGAAAGTTCCAGGGCTGGAAAGCCTCAGAGTTTTAATCCAACATCCAAAGGGCCAATTCACAGTAGGTGTTAAAATCTCTTACCAACTTTTACAGATGCACCATAGAAAGCATTCTTTCTGGTTGTATCACAGCTTGGTCTGGGGCTCCTGCTCTGCCCAAGACCGCAAGGAACTACAAAAGGTCGTGAATGTAGCCCAATCCATCACGCGAACCAGTCTCCCATCCATTGGCTCAGTCTACACTTCCCGCTGCCTTGGAAAGGCAGCCAGCATAATTAAGGACCCCACACACCCCGGACATTCTCTCTTCCACCTTCTTCCGTCGAGAAAAAGATACAAAAGTCTGAGGTCACCTACCAACCGACTCAAGAACAGCTTCTTCCCTGCTGCCATCAGACTTTTGAATGGACCTACCTCGCATTAAGTTGATCTTTCTCTACACTCTAGCTATGACTGTAACATTACATTCTGCACTCTCTCCTTTCCTTCTCTATGAACGGTATGCTTTGTCTGTATAGCGCGCAAGAAACAATACGTTTCACTGTATGTTAATACATGTGACAATAATAAATCAAATCAAATCAAAAATCCAGCATCACATGAGCATACTTGCTTTCTGTGTTAAGTCTAAAAAGGGGTGTATGTTTGTGGGATGTTGTTTGACTTGGAACAACAGAGAGAGCTAGCTGTTAAGTTTGATACAATATCATGGTTGTTTTCTTGTAATTGGTTAAAGCTATGCTAATTCTTTTTGTTACATTTTAACTGTGTTCTTAAACAATGATGAGACAGAGTACAGGGATGAGATAGAGAATCTGGTGAACTGGTGCGGCAACAATAATCTCTCCCTCAATGTCAACAAAACGGAGGAGATAGTCATCGACTTCAGGACGCGTAAAGGAGAACATGCTCCTGTCTACATCAACGGGGACAAAGTAGAATGGTCGAGAGCTTCAGGTTTTTAGGTGTCCAGATCACCAACAACTTGTCCTAGTGTCCATACCGACACTAAGGTTAAGAAAGCCCACCAACACCTCTATTTTCTCAGAAGACAAAGGAAATGGCAGTAAATATACAGTAAATGGCAGAACTCTTAAGAGTATTGATAGGCAGAGGGATCTGGGTGTAGAGGTACACAGGTCACTGAAAGTGGCAATGCAGGTGGAGAAGGTAGTCAAGAAGGCATACGGCATGCTTGCCTTCATCGGCCGGGGCATTGAGTTTAAAAATTGGCAAGTCATGTTGCAGCTTTATAGAACCTTAGTTAGGCCGCACTTGGAATATAGTGTTCAATTCTGGTCGCCACACTATCAGAAGGATGGTGGAGACTTTGGAGAGGGTACAGAAAAGATTTACCAGGATGTTGCCTGGTATGGAGGGCATTAGCTATGAGGAGAGGTTGGAGAAACTTGGTTTGTTCTCACTGGAACGATGGAAGTTGAGGGGAGACCTGATAGAAGTCTACAAGATTATGAGGGGCATGGACAGAGTGGATAGTCAGAAGTTTTTTCCCAGGGTGGAAGAGTCAATTACTAAGGGGCATAGGTTTAAGATGCGAGGGGCAAGGTTTAAAACAGATGTACGAGGCAGATCTTTTACACAGAGAGTAGTGGGTGCCTGGAACTCGTAGCCGGGGGAGGTAGTGGAAGCAGATACGGTAGTGACTTTTAAGGGGCGTCTTGACAAGTACATGAATAGGATGGGAATAGAGGGATATGGTCCCCGGAAGGGTAGGGGGCTTTAGTTAGGTCGGGCAGCATGGTCGGTGCAGGTTTGGAGGGCCGAAGGGCCTGTTCCTGTGCTGTAATTTTCTTTGTTCTTTGTTCTTTGAAATTTGGCATGTCACCAAGTTTTACAGATGCTCCATAGAAAGCATTCTTTCTGGTTGGATCACAGCTTGGTGTGGCTCCTGCTCTGTCTAAGACTGCAAGAAGCTACAAAGGGTCAGGAATGTAGCCCAATCTATCACGCAAACCAGCCTCCCATCATTGACTCCGTCTACAGTTCCCGCTGCCTTGGCAAAGCAGCCGGCATAATCAAGGACCCCAAGCACCCCGGACATTCTCTCTTCCACCTTCTTCCTTCAGGAGAAAGATAAAAAGTCTGAGGTCACGTACCAACCGACTAAAGAACAGCTTCTTCTCTGCTGCCATCAGACTTTTGAATGGACCTACCTCACACACTAAATTGATTTTTCTACACCCTAGCTATGACTGTAACAGTACATTCTGCACTCTCTCCTTTCCTTCTCTATGAACAGTATGCTTTGTCTGTATAGTGCGCAAGAAACAATACTTTTCACCGTATACTAATACATGTGACAATAATAAATCAAATCAAAATCAAATCAAATAAACTTTGTTTGATAAAAGCTTCCTAGTGGGTCACTTGAATCATACGTGGAGTGAAACATATCATTTATCCCATGCCAAGTTCAAAGTGCAAAACTTATGATCTAGGCTAACTTCATAAAACACCGTGGGGCGGTAAATGCATTGGGATAGGGCCTGGGTAGGATTGTGGTCGGTGCAGACTCGATGGGCCAAATGGCCTCCTTCTGCACTGTAGGGATTCTATGATTATTCTATGTTAACATCTTAGGGTTTCTGGCCTGGGGCATGACAGAGGGGACAGTGATTCATACTGCTTGGGAAGCCAGGATGATTGGCTGACAATTGGCTGAGGTGGCACGGTGGCACGGTGGTTAGCGCTGCTGCCTCACAGCACCGGGGATCCGGGTTCAATTCCGGCCTCAGGTCACCGTCTGTGTGGAGTTTGTAGGTTCCCCATGTCTGCGTGGGTTTCCTCCGGGTGCTCCGGTTTCCTCCCACAGTCCAAAGAAGTACGGGTTAGGTGGATTGGCCGTGCTAAATTAACCCTAGTTTCAGGGGATTAGCAGGGTAAATATATGGGGTTATGGGGATCGGGCCTGAGTGAGATTGTGGTTGGTGCAGACCCAATGGGCCGAATGGCCTCCTTCTGCAGTGTAGGATTCTATGATTCTATGAATTAGATTCTGAATGTCTTGACCAATCAGAGTTCCCCCCTCAATCAGCACTCTCCTTCCGTGCGGTGTAAATTGTTGCCTCCTTTTGCGGTTCCGTATTCTTGCCAATTGCCCTGATGAGTACAAGGCGGAAAGCTTCGTCAACACCTGCTTTTTTTTCCAGATCCGCTCAACGGGAGTAATAAAGTTGAAAATTGAACGCAGGTAAACACTGGAGACAGTGAAGGGACGGAGAGACTTTTAAGGATGGAAGTCAGTTCTGCCCCCTCAGGTGTGGTGGCTGGCCAGTCGCTTGCAGTTGGCTGGTCTGGAGTGAAAAGATGGAGTTGGTCAGCTGAGTTCAGCAGCAGCGATGGCTCTTATAGTTGAATTTAGAGGTTTCCTGATTTTGGGGACTCACGGGGGTGCAGCAGATTTCGGGAGAGAGAAAAGATGTTCCTCACGAGTTCTGCGGTTGCAGTGCTTCAGGAGGACTCCAATTCTTTATCGCAGAACAGCCGTCGATTGTGGACTCCTTCCTCTTTTGCCTCCCTTGGCCAAGATGACAAGATGAGTGGCAGAGCAAAGTGTACAGAGGATGCTGAAAGTCTGCAAAGGGATATAGATAAGCTAAGTGAGTGGGCGGGGGTCTGGCAGATAGAGTACAATGTTGGTAAATGCGAGGTCATCCATTTTGGTAGGAATAACAGCAAAATGGACTATTATTTAAATGGTAAAAAATTGCAGCATGCAGCTGTGCAGAGGGACCTGGGTGTCCTTGTGCAGGAGTCTCAAGGAGTTGGTTTGCAGGTGCAGCAGGTAATTAAGAAGGCAACTGGAATTTTGTCCTTCATTGCTAGAGGGATGGAGTTTAAAAACAGAGAGGTTATGTTGCAGCTGTATAAGGTGCTGGTGAGGCCACACCTGGAGTACTGTGTACAGTTATGGTCTCCTTACTTGAGAAAGGATATACTGGCACTGGAGAGGGTGCAGAGGAGATTCACTCGGTTGATTCCGGAGTTGAGAGGGTTGGCTTATGAGGAGAGACTGAGTAGACTGGGGCTATACTCATTGGAATTCAGAAGAATGAGGAGAGATCTTATAGAAACATATAAGATTATGAAGGGAATAGATAAGATAGAAGCAGGGAAGTTGTTTCCACTGGCGGGTGAAACTAGAACTAGGGGCATAGCCTCAAAATAAGGGGAAACAGATTTTGGGCTAAGTTGAGGAGGAACTTCTTCACACAAAGGGTTGTGAATCTGTGGAATTCCCTGCCCAGTGAAGCAGTTGAGGCTACCTCATTGAAGATAGATACATTTTTGAACAGTAAAGGAATTAAGGGTTATGGGGAGCGGGGTGGGTAAGTGGAGCTGAATCCACAAAAAGATCAGCCATGATCTTACTGAATGGCGGAGCAGGCTCGAGGAGCCAGATGGCCTACTCCTGCTCCTAGTCCTGATGTAACACTCTCCGAAGGCGTATCTCAGAGTGCTTCCCTGTAGCGTGCAGGGATGGGGTTTCTGCCCAGGTGGCTTTCTCAGACTGTCTTCATCATAACCAAAGCAAAACTTGCTGCTCGGTCAATTTCAAATGAGCCATTGTTCAGGCAGCAAATGACGCTGAGGGAATGAACCTCAATCGCAGCCTGTGCCCGCAACCACTACCACCTCGAGGGACAAGAGGGCAAGACCACCACCTGCAATTCCCCCTCCTACCCCCCCTCCCCCGCCCCCCCCACCCCGAGCCTCTCACACACACGATCCCGACTTAGAAATATATCGGCCATTCCTTCACTGTGGCTGGGGTCAAAATCCTAAAACTCCCTCCCTAACAGCGCTGTGGGTGTACCTACACAACACGGGGTCTGCAGCGGGTTCAAGATGGCGGCTCACCCACCGCCTTCTCAAGGGGGCAATTAGGGATGGGGGTTAAATGTTGGGCCCGGCCAGCCACGCCCACATCCCTGTGAACGAATAAATTCACAGGATTTGAATATTACTGAGAAAAGGCACCTACAGTTGAAGTTTTCCCTCTCGGACTCATCAGGGCAATCCGCAAGAATACCAAATTATTGAGGGAACAACAATTTATACTTCTAGGAGAGTGCTGATCAGTTGAAATAATTGACTCTGAATGCCTTGACTGAAACAGAAAGTTTAGTGAGGAGCTGAAGGAAATCAGCATTAGTAGAGAAATGGTTTGGGGAAAACTGTTGGGATTGAAGGTGGATAAATCTCCAGGGTCTGATAATCTTCATCCCAGAGCACTTAAGGAAGTGGCCCTGGAAATAGAAGATCCGTGGATGGTCATTTTCCAATATTCTTTGGGCTCTGGACTTGTTCCAGCAGATTGGAGGGTGGCTAATGTAAGCCTGGTATTCAAAAAGGGAGGTAGAGAGAAAACAGGGAACTATAGACCAGTGAGCCTAACGCCGGTACTGGGGAAGTTGCTAAAGCAGTGGTATAATCAGACAAAGTCAGCACGGATTTACAAAAGGGAACTCATGTTTGACGGATCTATTGGAATTCTTTGAGGAGGTAACTAGTAGAGTTGACCGAGGAGAACCAGTGGATGTGGTTTATTTAGACTTTCAGAAGGCTTTCAACAAGGTCTCACATAGCAGGTTACTAAGTAAAGTTAAAGCACATGCGATTGCGGGTAATGTCTTGAAATGGATAGAAAGCTGGTTAGCAGATAGGAAGCAAAGAGTTGGCATAAATGGGTCTTTTCCCAATTGGTAGTTAGTGACTAGCAGGGTTCCGCAGGGATCTGTGCGAGGACCCCAACTGTTCACATTATGTATTAATGATTTGGAAGAGGGAACTGAATGTATTATCTCCAAATTTGCAGGTGATACAAAGGGTGAGCTGTGAGGAGGATGCAGAGATTTATTGAGCATGATTTGGACAGGCTGAGTGTGTGGGTATCTGCATGGCAGATGCAGTTTAATGTGGATGAGTGTGAGGTTATCCACTTTGGTCGCAATAACAGGAAGACAGATTATTAAGGAACTGGAGGAGTCTTGCATTTTAACGGCTATCAGCAGGTTTAGAGGCATCAGAGACTGATTGTGATGAATGTAGAACCATAGAAACCTTACAGTGCAGAAGAAGGTCATTCAGCCCATCGAGTCTGCACCGACTCTCCGATACAGCATCTTACTCAGGCCCACCCCACCCGCCATATCCCATGGCCAATCCACCTAGCCTCCACATCTTGGGACACCAAGGGGCAATTTACCATGGCCAATCCACCTAACCTACAGATCTTTGGACTGTGGGAGGAAACCGGAGCACCCGGAGGAAACCCACGCAGACACGGGGAGAACTTGCAGACTCCGCACAGACAGTGACAGAAGCCGGGAATCAACCCCAGGTCCCGGCGCTGTGAGGCAGCAGTGCTAACCACTGTGCCACCATGCCACATGTATCAATGGGAGATTCACTTGTACTTTGATATGTGCAGGTCTGCAATGCAACAAATCTTTTTTCTCCCTTATAGGACGCGGGCATTATTCGGCGCTCAAGAAATTTAGTATTAGCGCCAAGAAAAAAGTAATCAAAAGGGGATTATTGCATTTCTACTGGTAAACCAAGATCATTCATATTACAGCCACATCATTCATCAATATCCTGTCCTGATGGGGACAGTGTAGAGGCAGCTTTACTCTGTATAACCCCGTGCTGTACCTGTCCTGGGAGTGTTTGATGGGGACAGTGTAGAGGGAGCTTTACTCTATATCTAACCCTGTGCTGTACCTGTCCTGGGAGTGTTTGATGGGGACAGTGTAGAGGGAGCTTTACTCTATATCTAACCCTGTGCTGTACCTGTCCTGCGAGTGTTTGATGGGGACAGTGTAGAGGGAGCTTTACTCTATATCTAACCCTGTGCTGTACCTGTCCTGCGAGTGTTTGATGGGGACAGTGTAGAGGGAGCTTTACTCTGTATCTAACCCCGTGCTGTACCTGTCCTGGGAGTGTTTGATGGGGACAGTGTAGAGGGAGCTTTACTCTGTATCTAACCCCGTGCTGTACCTGTCCTGGGAGTGTTTGATGGGGACAGTGTAGAGGGAGCTTTACTCTATATCTAACCCCGTGCTGTACCTGTCCTGGGAGTGTTTGATGGGGACAGTGTAGAGGGAGCTTTACTCTGTATCTAACCCCGTGCTGTACCTGTCCTGGGAGTGTTTGATGGGGACAGTGTAGAGGGAGCTTTACTCTGTATCTAACCCAGTGCTGTACGTGTCCTGGGAGTGTTTGATGGGGACAGTGTAGAGGGAGCTTTACTCTATATCTAACCCTGTGCTGTACCTGTCCTGGGAGTGTTTGATGGGGACAGTGTAGAGGGAGCTTTACTCTGTATCTAACCCCGTGCTGTACCTGTCCTGGGAGTGTTTGATGGGGACAGTGTAGAGGGAGCTTTACTCTGTATCTAACCCCATGCTGTACCTGTCCTGGGAGTGTTTGATGGGGACAGTGTAGAGGGAGCTTTACTCTGTATCTAACCCCATGCTGTACCTGTCCTGGGAGTGTTTGATGGGGACAGTGTAGAGGGAGCTTTACTCTGTACCTAACCCCGTGCTGTACCTGTCCTGGGAGTGTTTGATGGGGACAGTGTAGAGGGAGCTTTACTCTGTATCTAACCCCATGCTGTACCTGTCCTGGGAGTGTTTGATGGGGACAGTGTAGAGGGAGTTTTACTCTGTATCTAACCCCGTGCTGTACCTGTCCTGGGAGTGTTTGATGGGGACAGTGTAGAGGGAGCTTTACTCTATATCTAACCCCGTGCTGTAGCTGTCCTGGGAGTGTTTGATGGGGACAGTGTAGAGGGAGCTTTACTCTGTATCTAACCCCGTGCTGTCCCTGTCCTGGGAGTGTTTGTTGGGGACAGTGTAGAGGGAGCTTTACTCATATCTAACCCTGTGCTGTACGTGTCCTGGGAGTGTTTGATGGGGACAGTGTAGAGGGAGCTTTACTCTATATCTAACCCTGTGCTGTACCTGTCCTGCGAGTGTTTGATGGGGACAGTGTAGAGGGAAACTTTACTCTGTATCTAACCCCGTGCTGTACCTGTCCTGGGAGTGTTTGATGGGGACAGTGTACAGGGAGCTTTACTCTGTATCTAACCCCGTGCTGTACCTGTCCTGGGAGTGTTTGATGGGGGACAGTGTAGAGGGAGCTTTACTCTGTATCTAACCCCGTGTTGTACCTGTCCTGGGAGTGTTTGATGGAGACAGTGTAGAGGGAGCTTTACTCTATATCTAACCCCGTGCTGTACCTGTCCTGGGAGTGTTTGATAAGGACAGTGTAGAGGGAGCTTTACTCTGTATCTAACCCCGTGCTGTACCTGTCCTGGGAGTGTTTAATGGGGGACAGTGTAGAAGGAGCTTTACTCTGTATCTAACCCCGTGTTGTACCTGTCCTGGGAGTGTTTGATGGGGACAGTGCAGAGGGAGCTTTACTCTGTATCTAACCCCATGCTGTACCTGTCCTGGGAGTGTTTGAAGGGGACAGTGTACAGGGAGCTTTACTCTGTATCTAACCCCGTGCTGTACCTGTCCTGGGAGTGTTTGATGGGGACAGTGTAGAGGGAGCTTTACTCTGTATCTAACCCCGTGCTGTACCTGTCCTGGGAGTGTTTGATGGGGGACAGTGTAGAGGGAGCTTTACTCTGTATCTAACCCCGTGTTGTACCTGTCCTGGGAGTGTTTGATGGAGACAGTGTAGAGGGAGCTTTACTCTGTATCTAACCCCGTGCTGTACCTGTCCTGGGAGTGTTTGATAAGGACAGTGTAGAGGGAGCTTTACTCTGTATCTAACCCCGTGCTGTACCTGTCCTGGGAGTGTTTGATGGGGGACAGTGTAGAAGGAGCTTTACTCTGTATCTAACCCCGTGCTGTACCTGTCCTGGGAGTGTTTGATAAGGACAGTGTAGAGGGAGCTTTACTCTGTATCTAACCCCGTGCTGTACCTGTCCTGGGAGTGTTTGATGGGGGACAGTGTAGAAGGAGCTTTACTCTGTATCTAACCCCGTGTTGTACCTGTCCTGGGAGTGTTTGATGGGGACAGTGTAGAGGGAGCTTTACTCTGTATCTAACCCCGTGCTGTACCTGTCCTGGGAGTGTTTGATGGGGACAGTGCAGAGGGAGCTTTACTCTGTATCTAACCCCATGCTGTACCTGTCCTGGGAGTGTTTGAAGGGGACAGTGTAGAGGGAGCTTTACTCTGTATCTAACCCCGTGCTGTACCTGTCCTGGGAGTGTTTGATGGGGGACAGTGTAGAGGGAGCTTTACTCTGTATCTAACCCCGTGCTGTACCTGTCCTGGGAGTGTTTGATGGGGACAGTGCAGAGGGAGCTTTACTCTGTATCTAACCCTGTGCTGTACCTGTCCTGGGAGTGTTTGAAGGGGACAGTGTAGAGGGAGCTTTACTCTGTATCTAACCCCATGCTGTACCTGTCCTGGGAGTGTTTGAAGGGGACAGTGTAGAGGGAGCTTTACTCTGTATCTAACCCCGTGCTGTACCTGTCCTGGGAGTGTTTGATGGGGGACAGTGTAGAGGGAGCTTTACTCTGTATCTAACCCCGTGCTGTACCTGTCCTGGGAGTGTTTGATGGGGACAGTGTAGAGGGAGCTTTACTCTGTATCTAACCCCGTGCTGTACCTGTCCTGGGAGTGTTTGATGGGGACAGTGTAGAGGGAGCTTTACTCTGCAGCTAATCCCGTGCTGACAAACTGGGTCTTTTCTGGCCCTCACACAGGCCGCGCTGCCTGTGCCTTATTGCCACACATGGCTCTGTTGTTCGACAACCTCTTGCCTCTGTGAACTGATGCCAAGTAAGGTCACCGCATCGGCAGGCCTGAGATATGAGGTGGGCCTGCGTAAATGGCCCCTCCCTGCCTATTTGTTCCCAGTGTGCTGCTAACTACGGGTCCCAGGGGAGGACTATCTTCCCTCGCAGCTTTGTTTGCTTAGGCCCGAATTCAGGCCTGTCAACTGACGTAGTGAGGGCCTCAAAAAAAGAAACAAGCTGCCGGCGACCTGTCATCGCCAGGGCCCCTCCCGAGGATTAACCAGCAAGAGGAAAGGACAGAATTCTGTGCAAAGAGAGGCCCAGAATTCTGTCAGAGCCACACTGATTCCTCTGAATAGTTCTGAACACTTCCACCAAGGGCGGTGAGGCCTACCACTACTCTGACATCCTGCTGCGTAGGCGGAAAGGATTCGCTCCCCTACTGCATCTTTCACCAGGATTAGGGTCAGGGTTATTCCCTCACAATCAATGAAGGATTTCACTTTTGCACGGTGTCCACTGTTGTCTTGAAGGCAGTCAGGGGAACAATGCTGGTGCACAGAAAGATCCCACAGAGTTTTAATTACAGACATTCGTTGGGGGTTAAATAGCGACCCCATCTGAGATATTTTACAGGCACTTCATAGGGTCCTTGGGAGCGCCACACTGTGGGAGGGTCAGTGCTGAGGGAGCGCCACACTGTGGGAGGGTCAGTGCTGAAAGAGTGCCGCACTGTCGGAGGGTCAGCGCTGAGGGAGCGCCGCACTGTGGGAGGGTCAGTGCTGAGGGAGCGCCGCACTGTGGGAGGGTCAGTGCTGAGGGAGCGCCGCACTGTGGGAGGGTCAGTGCTGAGGGAGCGCCGCACTGTCGGAGGGTCAGCGCTGAGGGAGCGCCGCACTGTGGGAGGGTCAGTGCTGAGGGAGTGCCGCAGTGTGGGAGGGTCAGTGCTGAGGGAGCGCCGCACTGTGGGAGGGTCAGTGCTGAGGGAGCGCCGCACTGTTGGAGGGTCAGGGCAGAGGGAGCGCCGCACTGTGGGAGGGTCAGTGCTGAGGGAGCGCCGCACTGTGGGAGGGTCAGTGCTGAGGCAGCGCCGCACTGTGGGTGGGTCAGTGCAGAGGGAGCGCCGCACTGTGGGAGGGTCAGTGCTGAGGAAGCGCCGCACTGTGGGAGGGTCAGTGCTGAGGGAGTGCCGCACTGTGGGAGGGTCAGTGCTGAGGAAGCGCCGCACTGTGGGAGGGTCAGTGCTGAGGGAGTGCCGCACTGTGGGAGGGTCAGTGCTGAGGGAGCGCCGCACTGTGGGAGGGTCAGTGCTGAGGGAGTGCCGCACTGTGGGAGGGTCAGTGCTGAGGGAGCACCGCACTGTGGGAGGGTCAGTGCTGAGGGAGCGCCGCACTGTGGGAGGGTCAGTGCTGAGGGAGCGCCGCACTGTGGGAGGGAATATCTTTTTGAGTGCAGCTCTAATCCCGAGGCCCCAGCTCAAGGGGTGGTTTAACTAACAGAACGCAGAGTGGGGGTAAATGGGTGTTTTTCTGGTTGCCGATCAGTGACTAGTGGTGTGCCTCTGGGATCAGTGTTGGGACCGCAATTGTTTACGATTTACATAGATGATTTGGAGTTGGGGACCAAGTGTAGAGTGTCAAAATTCGCAGATGACACTAAGATGGTTGGAAGAGCAAAGTGTGCAGAGGACGCTGAAAGTCTGCAAAGGGATATAGATAATAGAACATAAGAACATAAGAAATAGGAGCAGGAGTAGGCCATCTAGCCCCTCGAGCCTGCCCCGCCATTCAATTAGATCATGGCTGATCTGAAGTGGATCAGTTCCACTGACCCGCCTGATCCCCATAACCCCTAATTCCCTTACCGATCAGGAATCCATCTATCCGTGATTTAAACATATTCAACGAGGTAGCCTCCACCACTTCAGTGGGCAGAGAATTCCAGAGATTCACCACCCTCTGAGAGAAGAAGTTCCTCCTCAACTCTGTCCTAAACTGACCCCCCCTTTATTTTGAGGCTGTGCCCTCTAGTTCTAGCTTCCTTTCTAAGTGGAAAGAATCTCTCCAACTCTACCCTATCCAGCCCCTTCATTATCTTATAGGTCTCAATAAGATCCCCCCTCAGCCTTCTAAATTCCAATGAGTACAAACCCAATCTGCTCAGTCTCTCCTCATAATCAACACCCCTCATCTCTGGTATCAACCTGGTGAACCTTCTCTGCACTCCCTCCAAGGCCAATATATCCTTCCGCAAATAAGGGGACCAATACTGCACACAGTATTCCAGCTGCGGCCTCACCAATGCCCTGTACAGATGCAGCAAGACATCTCTGCTTTTACATTCTATCCCCCTTGTGATATAGGCCAACATCCCATTTGCCTTCTTGATCACCTGTTGCACCTGCAGACTGGGTTTTTGCGTCTCATGCACAAGGACCCCCAGGTCCCTTTGCACAGTAGCATGTTGTAATTTTTTTCCATTTAGATAAGAGTCCAATTTGCTATTATTTCCTCCAAAGTGAATAACCTCGCATTTGTCAACGTTATACTCCATCTGCCAGATCCTCGCCCACTCACTCAGCCTGTCCAAATCTCTCTGCAGACCTTCTACGCCCTCCACACGATTCACTTTTCCACTTATCTTTGTGTCGTCTGCAAACTTTGTTACCCTACACTCAGTCCCCTCCTCCAGATCGTCTATATAAATGGTAAATAGTTGAGGCCTCAGTACCGATCCCAGCGGCACGCCACTAGTTACCATCTAAGTGAGTGGGCGAGGGTCTGGCAGATGGAGTACAATGTTGGTAAGTGTGAGGTCATCCATTTTGGTAGGAATAACAGCAAAATGGACTATTATTTAAATGGTAAAATATTGCAGCATGCTGCTGTGCAGAGGGACCTGGGTGTCCTTGTGCAAGAATCTCAAGGAGTTGGTTTGCAGGTGCAGCAGGTAATTAAGAAGGCAAATGGAATTTTGTCCTTCATTGCTAGAGGGATGGAGTTTAAAAACAGCGAGATTGTGTTGCAGCTGTATAAGGTGCTGGTGAGGCCACACCTGGAGTACTGTGTACAGTTTTGGTCTCCTTACTTGAGAAAGGATATACTGGCACTGGAGGGGGTGCAGAGGAGATACACTAGGTTGATTCCGGAGTTGAGAGGGTTGGCTTATGAGGAGAGACTGAGTAGACTGGGACTATGCTCATTGGAATTCAGAAGAATGAGGGGAGATCTTACAGAAACATATAAGATTATGAAGGGAATAGATAAGATAGAAGGAGGGAGGTTGTTTCCACGGGCGGGTGAAACCAGAACTGGGGGGCATAGCCTCAAAATAAGGAGAAGCAGATTTAGGACTGAGTTGATGAGGAACTTCTTCACCCAAAGGGTTGTGAATCTGTGGAATTCCCTGCCCAGTGAAGCAGTTGAGGCTACCTCATTGAATGTTTTTAAGGCAAGGATAGATAAATTTTTGAACAGTAAAGGAATTAAGGGTTATGGGGAGCGGGCGGGTAAGTGGAGCTGAGTCCACGAAAAGATCAGCCATGATCTTATTGAATGGCGGAGCAGGCTCGAGGGGCCAGATGGCCTACTCCTGCTCCTAGTTCTTATGATCATCTTTACTGATCCTACAGACATCATTCATATAAAGAGTAGTCGGGAGAAGTCCACCCCCAAATGCCCTTGGACCAGCAATCAACCTACATGGCAGACAATCTGCGTCATTATCACCTCAACTGTCTTTTTGGGATCTTCCTGTGCATAAACCTGGTCCTGCACTCCCCGTTGTTGACCAACACTTTGAAACTCCTTTGTGTGAGGCTTGTTGGGACATCCTGAGGAAGCTTCTAGAATGAGTGTCTCGCTCGAACCAGTTCAGCGAGGGGCAATTAACGGTTGATCCTAGTAACATGTAGGCCAGACCTGCGTAAGGACGGACAATTTCCTTCCATAAAAGTCTTAAGCATTCCCCCCTACCCCCACCATCGTCTTCTCCCCCCCTCCCACCCCACTGCCCCAAGCTCCGGTAGCCAAAGGAAGGGACCAATGCCCCCTTACTGACCAGGCTGCACGCGGGGCCTGTTGGCAGCAGGTCAGAGGTCAACCCCAGTGCATCAACGAGCAAGGAGACAAAATATTGTGACATCGGGAGCGATTAGCTAATCTCTGTTGTGGAAAAAGTCAAGAGAAGATCGTTCTCTGGGTTGGGTGGGGTCCAGCCCTGTGTGTGTTTTGACAAAAAGGCCCCGATTAAAGGACCACCTTTTTTCAAACCAAACGCGCACAGATATAAATATACGTATAAAACTGTTGATTAATCTCCCCGGGGACCTGGTAGGAAATGAGAGAAAGCTGATGTTTTGTTAAGAGGCTGACATCAGAAAGCTGCCTCTTGGCCCGTTGCCCCTGGCAACTCACTGCGGCCCCGGTGCCAAAGCGAGGAAGGCCCAGGCCCAGGATTTGAGGCCCAGGCTGACTCCTTGGTCGGGGCAAAGGTCGGTCCTGGCGCCAATCAATCAGGTGGATTGCGCCGGGGATGGGCGGGAGCGATAAATTATAACAGCCTCGGGCCTAGCTGGCATGAGGTGTCAAGGCGACCTGAAGAAAGCAGGCCAAAGGCAAAACAACTCGAGAGGGGCAAATCTCATCAGCTCGTGCCTCCTCATGAACGCACGCTGAGGGTGTTGGCATTAGCGAAGCTTGTTGTTGTTAGGGGGCAGGGGTGAAATGACCGACCTTTGCCCACAGAACAGTGGGCAACTTGTGGCTTTGCTACTGTCCCGTCCTGCTTCAGAGTCTGACCCCTCCGTCCCGAGCAACGGGAGGAGATATTAGGGACAGGTGACCCAGAGGGTCGGTCAGTGAGGTCGGTTTTTAAGGATCGTCTTGAAGTAAGAGAGAGAGAGGGAAAGAGAGAGGGTGAGACACAGATAGAGAGGGAGAGCGAGAGAGACAGAGAGAGAAAGAGAGATACAGAGAGATACAGAGAGAGGGAGCAAGAGAGAGAGAGACAAAGAGAGACAGAGAGAGAGGGAGCGAGAAAGAGAGACAGAGAGAGAGTTGCAGAGGTTTCGGGGGGGAATTCCAGAGCTTAGGGCCCCCCAGGCAGCTGAAGGCACGGCCGCCAACGGTGGAGCGATGGGAATCGGGGGATGCTCGAGAGGCCGGAATTGGAGGAGTTCAGAGATCACGGAGGGTTGTAGGAGGTTACAGAGATAGGGAGGATTGTTGGGGCTGGAGGAGGTTACAGAGATAGGGAGGGTTGTAGTGGCTGGAGGAGGTTACAGAGATAGGGAGGGTTGTTAGGGCTGGAGGAGGTTACAGAGATAGGGAGGGTTGTTGGGGCTGGAGGAGGTTACAGAGATAGGGAGCGTTGTAGGGGCTGGAGGAGGTTATAGAGATAGGGAGCGTGTAGGGGCTGGAGGAGGTTACAGAGATAGGGAGGGTTGTTGGGGCTGGAGGAGGTTATAGAGATAGGGAGGTTCATCGGGGCTGGAGGGGGTTACAGAGATAGGGAGGGTGAGTTTCTGGATGAATGTGAAAACAAGGTGAGTTGAGTGGTGCTGATGCTGATTTTTTTGGTGGATTTTGCTTCAGTCTGCGTCTAATCCGTTAATGATCCGGAATCTGATCCAAGGCCTGATCTCTCAGGCTTGTGGGCTTTGTCCAAATGTTCAGGGAGGGCATTCCCTGGAGGCAACATCAAAGCAGATCAGAGAACTCAGCTCCGAGCCTGCCAGCAGCTCCTGGGAACACGTCCATCCATCCCGGAGAGAGGGAAGATCCATATTCCGAGCGAGAGAGAGACTCTCATTCTCACCCCTTCCCCGGACCATCGGAGCCCTGCCCAGAACCCCCGACCACCCCCCACCGCTGACAACCCCCCACCCAACTCCTCACCCCGCAAACTCCCCCAAACTCCCCCCCAACCTCCCCCCCGACTCTCTCTCCCCGCCGACCCTCTCTCTCCCCGCCGACTCTCTCTCTCCCCCCAGACTCTCTCTCTCCCCCCCGACTCTCTCTCTCCCCCCCGACTCTCTCTCTCCCCCCGCCTCTCTCCCCCCGACACTCTCTCCCCCCCGACACTCTCTCCCCCCCGACACTCTCTCCCCCCCAACACTCTCTCCCCCCCGACACTCTCTCCCCCCCGACACTCTCTCCCCCCCGACTCTCTCTCCCCCCCGACTCTCTCTCCCCCCCCGACTCTCCTCTCCCCCCCGACTCTCTCTCCCCCCCCGACTCTCTCTCCCCCCCCGACTCTCTCCCCCCCCGACTCTCTCTCCCCCCCCGACTCTCTCTCCCCCCCCCGACTCTCTCTCCCCCCCGACTCTCTCTCCCCCCCGACTCTCTCTCCCCCCCGACTCTCTCTCCCCCCGACCCTCTCCCCCCCCAACTCTCTCCCCCGGACTCCCTCCCCCCGACTCCCCCCACACTCTCCCCTGACTCCCTCCCTGACCCTCCCCCCCGACACCTTCCCCCCCCCGACTCCCCCCCGACTCTTCCCCCCCCCCGACACTCTTCCCCCGACACCCTTCCCCCAACACCCCCTGACTCCGTCACCCTGACTCCCCTCCAACTCTCCCCCCCCCCGACACTCTCCCCCCAACTCCATACCCCTGACTCCCCCGCCACCCCCCCCCCCCGCCCCCCCCCCACCCCGACTCCACCCCTGACTCTCCTCCACAACATCCTTTGCCTGGCATTGCCCACAAACATGGCATCACCATTGCTAGAGAACAATGAACGTGAGGCAGGAGTGAGGGGCGGTCCCCGACCCGGCCACCCGCACCCCCTGCCATCCCCCGTATTCACACACCAGTCTCCCCTCAATTGGAAGGGGCGAGGCACTTACCTTCATATAGCACCTTTCTCATCCAAGGGCAATACTGCCCACCTATCGCCCACGGCAAATGAAATACTCGCTGAATGTGTCAGCCGCTCTCTACACAGCAGGATCCCACAAAGAGACGCCAACTACACAGCGTTCCCTCGGCACTGACCCGCCCAAAGTGCGGTGCTCCCTCGGCACTGACCCTCCCACAGTGTAGCGCTCCCTCAGCACTGACCCTCCCACAGTGCGGCGCTCCCTCAGCACTGACCCCTCTCACAGTGCGGCGCTCCCTCAGCATTGACCCTCCCACAGTGCGGCGCTCCCTCAGCACTGACCCTCCCACAGTGCGGCGCTCCCTCAGCACTGACCCTCCCACAGTGCGGCGCTCCCTCAGCACTGACCCTCCCACAGTGCGGCGCTCCCTCAGCACTGACCCTCCCACAGTGCGGCGCTCCCTCAGCACTGACCCTCCCACAGTGCGGCGCTCCCTCAGCACTGACCCCTCCCACAGTGCGGCGCTCCGTCAGCACTGACCCTCCCACAGTGCAGCGCTCCCTCAGCACTGACCCTCCCACAGTGCGGCGCTCCCTCAGCACTGATCCTCCCACAGTGCGGCGCTCCCTCAGCACTGACCCTCCCACAGTGCGGCGCTCCCTCAGCACTGACCCTCCCACAGTGCGGCGTTCCCTCAGCACTGACCCTCCCACAGTGCGGCGCTCCCTCAGCACTGACCCTCCCACAGTGCGGTGCTCCCTCAGCACTGACCCTCCCACAGTGCGGCCCTCCCTCAGCACTGACCCTCCCACAGTGCAGCGCTCCCTCAGCACTGACCCTCCCACAGTGCGGTGCTCCCTCAGCACTGACCATCTGACAGTCCAGCGCTCCCTCAGCACTAACTCTCGGACAGGTAATGTGTCACATCTTTGGAGTATGGCGGGGGGCCGGGGTTTGAACTCCTCAGAGTGGAAGGCCAGACTGTGACCAATTGAGACAAAGTTGCCTCCAATCACCGTCTGACTCCCACTTCCCAACACCAAGTCTTGGACTGGAAATTATTGCTTCCAATGGGCAAAGATTGACTTCGAGCGATTGAGACTTGAAAAGAATCCAAGAATAAAGGCTCAATATGTACTTACTGAGTAATTTTATTTTTTTTTACTGAAATATAGCAAATATGCAGTATAAAAGCCATAACTAATTCACATGAAGAGGACAGCTTGTATATTAACATGGTAAATGTACACCTCCCAGTACTCTTAGAAAATGCCAACATCCTGCCCTTTAGAACCCTTTTCTTTTTGGTGTCTTCCAACCAGGATTATCCGAGATCCTGTCACAATGTTATTGCGAATGGCGATCTCGGAATAACGAACAATGGAATCCCCCATTGGGATTTCCAGCTCACACCATCTCACCCTTAATCAATTCACCGTGAATGGGCCTCCAATGTGGACTAACAGCTGCTGCTACTCCCCTGCCATGTCAGTTAGGGGTGCCGCTCTGTCACGTGACATTGTCAAACAGTGGCCAGAGTTCTGCCCAAAGGCCGAAAAGTCGCCTCTTGTTTCTTTTTTGAAACTCAGCCAAGTATTCATAATATGCTGTCACGCCGGCCCTTGGAAAATGCCAACAATGAAATCCATAGAATCCTGCCGGAATGGATGGTCAGGGTTTTCTTTTTTTGCAAAGCCACACCAGGTGGCCTGTCAAACAAGGAGAAACCAATGAACATTTACCATCGGGCTGTACTGACAAAGCTTGAGGGTGGGAT
Organism: Mustelus asterias; assembly: GCF_964213995.1. Classification (NCBI taxonomy): domain Eukaryota; kingdom Metazoa; phylum Chordata; class Chondrichthyes; order Carcharhiniformes; family Triakidae; genus Mustelus; species Mustelus asterias. The sequence goes on from NW_027590822.1 coordinate 117,820, forward strand.
TGGCTGTTGGAACCAGCACCCAGAGGTCAAGATCCTTCCTGCACGCTTATTCCCGGGATGCGGGCAAGATTTTCACTTGAGAGTGTCGACCGGGTAACAGAGAGGATCAGAGGTTGACATTCGTGGGTGTGGATTTCCAAAAGAGGTTTGAGGACTCATTTGAATAGGCTTGTTCACCAAGACTGAAGCCAATATTGGGGGAAGGAGCTGAAGGTGTAGTGGGTACAGCGTTGGCACAGGGTGAGAAAGCAGAGAGTCGTGGTGGGGGTCATTTTTCAAATGGGAGGGGAATATACAGTGGAGTTCCCCAACAATTAGGGGTTAGGATCACTGTTTCCTCTGATATACATATTAATGCACACACACACACACACACATACCTGTGGTAGGGTGGTTAATCATGATGAAGATGATCGTAGGTTATAGGAAGATATAAATGTGTTGGTCAGACGGACAGAGCAGTGGCAGATGGTATTTAACCCTGAGAAGTGTGAAGTCAGAAGAACTAACAAGACAAGGCAGTATTTAATGAAAGGCGGGACACTGGGAAGCTCAGAGGAACTGATGGATCTTGGGGTAATTATTCACAGATGCCTGAAGGCGGCAGAGCAGGTGACTAGAATAGTTAAGAAGACACGCGGTACACTTTTATCAGTTGTGGTATTGATGATAAGAGCAAGGAGGTAAAGTTGGAGCCGGACAGAGCGTTGGTTTGGCCACAGCTGGAGAACTGAGTCCAGTTCTGGTCACCTCACTATAGGAAGGATGTGATTGCGCTAGAGGGGGTGTGGAGGAGATTCACCAGGATGCTGCCTGGGACGGAGCATTTGAGCTCTAAGGAGAGACCGGATAAGTTTGGATTGTTTTCTCTAGAGTCTTGGGAAATCTCAACAATGATGCCTGTTGAAATGTCAGCAACAGATGGTGAATTTTCCCTAAGCTACACCAGATGGCCTGTCAATCAATGCACTGCCGCAATGTGTGCTTTCTGGCTACTCGAGCCGATACCCGCGGGCTTTTTTCCTATTTACAAAGGGCTGGGGCCTTTAAAAAAAGCTATAGGTCACGGTACTTAAGCAGAGAGAGACAAGGTAAGAGTTCGAGGCGGTTGGGGAGTGGGGGGAGATATAGAGTGAGAGAGAGAAGTCAAAACTGGTTTCTAAATTTCTAATTGCTCCCGGCGGGGAGGGATTCGAAACATCCTCCCAGGTATTGAGCCAGGACCTATGAATGACCTGCCCGGCAATCTAACCAATGGGGAGGGGAGAGAGGCAGCCCCACCAATAGAGAGGAGACAGGGGCAACCCCATTGGCAATGGGCCTTTATCTTGTCAATACAACTCATCATTATAAGGTAGGATGGTCCTAATCATCATTGAATCATAGAATCCTACAGTGCAGAAGGCCATTCGGCCCATCGAGTCTGCACCGACAACAATCCCACCCAGGCCCGATTCCCATAACCCCATGTATTTACCCTGCTAATCCCCCTGACACTAAGGGGCAATTTATCATGGTCAATCCACCTAACCCGCATATCTTTGGACTGTGGGAGGAAACCGGAGCACCTGGAGGAAACCCACGCAGACACGGGGAGAACGTGCAGACTCCGCACAGACAGTGACCAGAGGGCAGAATTGAACCCGAGTCTCTGACGCTGTGAGGCAACAGTGCTAACCACTGTGCCGCCATGGTGATACAAGGTACTATTGGAGAAAGGTCTGTCACTGTATAACACTGGGGTACAGTACTGGTGGGGACGGGTCTGTCACTGTATAACACGGGTACAGTACTGGTGGGGACGGGTCTGTCACTGTATAACACTGGGGTACAGTACTGGTGGGGACGGGTCTGTCACTGTATAACACGGGTACAGTACTGGTGAAGACGGGCCTGTCACTGTATAACACTGGGGTACAGTACTGGTGGGGACGGGTCTGTCACTGTATAACACTGGGGTACAGTACTGGTGGGGACAGGTCTGTCACTGTGTAACACTGGGGCACAGTACTGGTGGGGACGGGTCTGTTACTGTATAACACTGGGGTACAGTACTGGTGGGGACGGGTCTGTCACTGTATAACACTGGGGTACAGTACTGGTGGGGATGGGTCTGTCACTGTATAACACTGGGGTACAGTACTGGTGGGGACGGGTCTGTCACTGTATAACACTGGGGTACAGTACTGGTGGGGACGGGTCTGTCACTGTATAACACTGGGGTACAGTACTGGTGGGGACGGGTCTGTCACTGTATAACACTGGGGTACAGTACTGGTGGGGACGGGTCTGTCACTGTATAACACTGGGGTACAGTACTGGTGGGGACGGGTCTGTCACTGTATAACACTGGGGTACAGTACTGGTGGGGACGGGTCTGTCACTGTATAACACTGGGGTACAGTACTGGTGGGGACGGGTCTGTCGCTGTATAACACTGGGGTACAGTACTGGTGGGGACGGATCTGATACTGTATAACACTGGGGTACAGTACTGGTGGGGACGGATCTGATACTGTATAACACTGGGGTACAGTACTGGTGGGGACGGGTCTGTCGCTGTATAACACTGGGGTACAGTACTGGTGGGGACGGGTCTGTCACTGTATAACACTGGGGTACAGTACTGGTGGGGACGGGTCTGTCGCTGTATAACACTGGGGTACAGTACTGGTGGGGACGGGTCTGTCGCTGTATAACACTGGGGTACAGTACTGGTGGGGACGGGTCTGTCGCTGTATAACACTGGGGTACAGTACTGGTGGGGACGGGTCTGTCACTGTATAACACTGGGGTACAGTACTGGTGGGGACGGGTCTGTCACTGTATAACACTGGGGTACAGTACTGGTGGGGACGGGTCTGTCGCTGTATAACACTGGGGTACAGTACTGGTGGGGACGGGTCTGTCACTGTATAACACTGGGGTACAGTACTGGTGGGGACGGGTCTGTCGCTGTATAACACTGGGGTACAGTACTGGTGGGGACGGGTCTGTCACTGTATAACACTGGGGTACAGTACTGGTGGGGACGGGTCTGTCACTGTATAACACTGGGGTACAGTACTGGTGGGGACGGGTCTGTCGCTGTATAACACTGGGGTACAGTACTGGTGGGGACGGGTCTGTCACTGTATAACACTGGGGTACAGTACTGGTGGGGACGGGTCTGTCGCTGTATAACACTGGGGTACAGTACTGGTGGGGACGGGTCTGTCGCTGTATAACACTGGGGTACAGTACTGGTGGGGACGGGTCTGTCACTGTATAACACTGGGGTACAGTACTGCTGGGGATGGGACTGTCACTGTATAACACTGGGGTACAGTACTGGTGGGGATGGGTCTGTCACTGTATAACAGTGGGGTACAGTACTGGTGGGGACGGGTCTGTCACTGTATAACAGTGGGGTACAGTACTGGTGGGGACGGGTCTGTCACTGTATAACACTGGGGTACAGTACTGGTGGGGACGGGTCTGATACTGTATAACACTGTTTACGTTTACTTCTTCGTGTCACAAGTAGGCTTACATTAACACTGCAATGAAGTTACTGTGAAAATCCCCTAGTCGCCACACTCCGGCGCCTGTTCGGGTACACTGAGGGAGAATTTAGCACGGCCAATGTACCTAACCAGCACGTCTTTCAGACTGTGGGAGGAAACCGGAGCACCCGGAGGAAACCCACGCAGACACGGGGAGAACGTGCAGACTCCACACAGACAGTGACCCAAGGCGGGAATCGAACCCGGGTCCCTGATGCTGTGAGACAGCAGTGCTAACCACTGTGCCACCGTGCCACCCCCAAATCTCCACTGGGCCTGAGCACACCAGTGGGAGTGAGGAAGGGGTTTTGTACAAGGCGCGGAGGGAAGGGAGTGTGTGCAAGGGGGATTTGGAAAGTGAGGGTGTGGAGGGTAAGGGAGATGGAGAGGTGGGGGGGGAGGGGAAGAGGGGGGATGGGAAGGAAGAGAGAGGGCGAGGGCGGACGGGGGCCAGGGAGGGGAAGGGGGTGAGGGGAAGGAGGACAGATGGAGGCGGGGGGGGCAAATGTAATGGGGCAGGGGGAGAAAATGTCAGATGGGCGAGTGGGAGGGCCAGGAGGGTCAGAGAAAGGGAGAAGAGGAGGCAAGGGCATAGGGAGAGGAGGGAGGAGATGGTGGAGGGGAAGGTAAGGGAAGGGGTGGATTGGGGGGAAGGAAAAAGGTAGGAAGGGGGCAGGAGGAAAGATGGGGGGGGTAGGAGGCGGGGGGAGTTGGGGAAGAGGCAGGGCTGAGGGGAAGCGGGGGGGCAGGGGATGGGGGAGGTGGGAAGGGATAGGGAGGGGAAGTAGAAAGGTGGAGGGGAAGGCGGAGGTGGGGGATGGTGGGGGGGAGATGGGGAGGGCAATGGGTGAGGGGAGGGGAACAATGAGGGAGGGGAGGAGGTGGCTGAGGGAGTGAGGAAGGGCCCGTGGGTGAGGGGGCAGGGTTGGGCAGGGGGTTGGCGCATTGGGAAGAGGCAATGGGGTGAGCTGGGGAAGGGAAGGGAAGTGGAAGGGGCTGGCTACATGTTAAAGAGAGACTCTTGACCAATATTGTGGAGGCTCTCAGGCCTCTGCTCAGGCCTCTGCTCAGGCCTCCTTTTGGGATAATGCTTAGGCCTTCTCTCCGGCCTCTGCTCCGGCCTCTGCTCAGGCTGGGAAACAGATGGAACAACATTCCAGACAAATCTCCAGGCAGTCGGATGAGCCACAGCAATCCTCCAGTACGTTGCACTCCACCTTGCAGGGGCAGCCCTCATCACTCCCTTGGCAGGCCTCCCCGCAGCCACAGCAGCAGCAGGCCTGAGCACCAGCCTCACCCTCGGCTCCGCACGAGGTACAATCCAGCAGCAGGTCGCAAAACACCAGCAACTCACAAAACAGGCAGGCCAGGATGCAATGGACACAGCAATCTGCAGCAGGGAGGTGGGGGTAGATAGAGAGAGGGGCGTGGGGAGAGATCAGAACAGGGAGGGAGAGAGAGAGGTGTGGCGTGAGAAGAGGGAGAGGGAGGAGTGCAGGGAAAGAGGAGAGAGAGAAAGAGAGGAATGTGCAGAGAGAGAGAGGATTGCCAAGTGAGAGAGGGTGGGGAGTTGTAGGAGAGAGATAGAGGAATGTAGGGAGAGAGAGAGAGATAGAGGAGTGTAGGGAGAGAGAGAGAGATAGAGGAATGTAGGGAGAGAGAGAGAGATAGAGGAGTGTAGGGAGAGAGAGAGAGATAGAGGAGTGTAGGGAGAGAGAGAGAGATAGAGGAATGTAGGGAGAGAGAGAGAGATAGAGGAGTGTAGGGAGAGAGAGAGAGATAGAGGAATGTAGGGAGAGAGAGAGAGATAGAGGAATGTAGGGAGAGAGAGAGAGATAGAGGAATGTAGGGAGAGAGAGAGAGATAGAGGAGTGTAGGGAGAGAGAGAGAGATAGAGGAGTGTAGGGAGAGAGAGAGAGATAGAGGAGTGTAGGGAGAGAGAGAGAGATAGAGGAGTGTAGGGAGAGAGAGAGAGATAGAGGAGTGTAGGGAGAGAGAGAGAGATAGAGGAGTGTAGGGAGAGAGAGAGAGATAGAGGAGTGTAGGGAGAGAGAGAGAGATAGAGGAGTGTAGGGAGAGAGAGAGAGATAGAGGAGTGTAGGGAGAGAGAGAGAGATAGAGGAATGTAGGGAGAGAGAGAGAGATAGAGGAGTGTAGGGAGAGAGAGAGAGATAGAGGAGTGTAGGGAGAGAGAGAGAGATAGAGGAGTGTAGGGAGAGAGAGAGAGATAGAGGAGTGTAGGGAGAGAGAGAGAGATAGAGGAGTGTAGGGAGAGAGAGAGAGATAGAGGAGTGTAGGGAGAGAGAGAGAGATAGAGGAGTGTAGGGAGAGAGAGAGAGATAGAGGAGTGTAGGGAGAGAGAGAGAGATAGAGGAGTGTAGGGAGAGAGAGAGAGATAGAGGAGTGTAGGGAGAGAGAGAGAGATAGAGGAGTGTAGGGAGAGAGAGAGAGATAGAGGAGTGTAGGGAGAGAGAGAGAGATAGAGGAGTGTAGGGAGAGAGAGAGAGATAGAGGAGTGTAGGGAGAGAGAGAGAGATAGAGGAGTGTAGGGAGAGAGAGAGAGATAGAGGAGTGTAGGTGAGAGAGAGAGAGATAGAGGAGTGTAGGGAGAGAGAGAGAGATAGAGGAATGTAGGGAGAGAGAGAGAGATAGAGGAGTGGAGGTGAGAGGACAGTGCGGGACAAGGAAGAGAGGTGGTAGAGAGAAGGGGAAGGGAGAAAGTGTAAGGGAGAGGGATGGAGAGAAAGAGAGACAGACAGAGAGAGAGAGACACACACACACAGAGACGGAGAGAGATAGAGAGAGAGACGAAGAGAGGGAGAGAGAGAGAGAGACAGAGCGCGAGAGAGACACAGAGAGAGAAAGAGAGAGAGACAGGGAGAGTCAAACAGAGAGAAGACAGAGAGAGAGACAAAGGGAGAGAGACAGAGAGAGACAGAGAGAGAGAGACACACACACACAGAGACAAAAGGAGATAGAGAGAGATAAAGAGAGAGTGAGAGAGATGGAGAGAGAGAGACAGACAGATAGAGAAAGAGAGACAGAGAGAGACGGAGAAACAGAGAGAGAGAGAGACACACAGATGAGTTTAGGTCAGAGGAGGGTGCAGGACAAGGGAGAGAAGGGATGAGAGAAAGTGAAAGGGAGAAGGACAGAGAGAGAGAAAGAGAGAGGGACCAAGGGGGGAGAGAGAGGGGAAGACAGAGAGGAAGAGGGCAATAAACAAAAGAGAGAGAGAGACAATGAGAGACAAGGGAAAGAGAGACTGGGAAGAGGGAGCAAGAGTGATAGGTGAGCGAAAGAGAGAGCGAGAAAGAGAGGGAGAGATAGAGTGAAGAAAAGGTGAGATGAGGGTGTGAGGGGGCAGTGGGTGGGAAGGGAGAGAGGGCAGGGTTTGAAAGAGAGAGAAAGGAACGAGAGGACAAGAGATTGAGGGAGGTGCGAGGGAGAGACGGAGTGGAGAGGGAGAGAGAGAGAGGAGGAAAGAAAGAGAGAGGGAGAAGAGTCAGGAAATAGATAGAGGACAGGAGAGATCGGGGACGACCAGATGCAGGGAAGAGGAGGAACAGAGAGTGGGAGAGAGAGTGAAAAAGGAGTGAATGGAAGAGAAAGGGGGTTGCGGCAAGAGAGAAAAAAACAGGTTAGAGCAAAATCACCCAACACCAAAACACAAAGAAACCACGGGGAACTTAAACAGAAATTACACTGAGGGGTGTGAGATATATCAGAGTGTTACAGTGAGGGGTGTGGGATATATCAGAGTGTTACAGTGAGGGGTGTGGGATATATCAGAGTGTTACAGTGAGGGGTGTGGGGTATATCAGAGTGTTACAGTGAGGGGTGTGGGATATATCAGAGTGTTACAGTGAGGGGTGTGGGATATATCAGAGTGTTACAGTGAGGGGTGTGGGGTATATCAGAGTGTTACAGTGAGGGGTGTGGGGTATATCAGAGTGTTACAGTGAGGGGTGTGGGGTATATCAGAGTGTTACAGTGAGGGGTGTGGGGTATGTCAGAGTGTTACAGTGAGGGGTGTGGGGTATGTCAGAGTGTTACAGTGAGGGGTGTGGGGTATATCAGAGTGTTGCAGTGAGGGGTGTGAGATATATCAGAGTGTTACAGTGAGAGGTGTGGGGTATATCAGAATGTTACAGTGAGGGGTGTGGGGTATATCAGAGTGTTACAGTGAGGGGTGTGGGGTATGTCAGAGTGTTACAGTGAGGGGTGTGGGGTATATCAGAGTGCTACAGTGAGGGGTGTGGGATATATCAGAGTGTTACAGTGAGGGGTGTGGGATATATCAGAGTGTTACAGTGAGGGGTGTGGGATATATCAGAGTGTTACAGTGAGGGGTGTGGGGTATATCAGAGTGTTACAGTGAGGGGTGTGGGGTATATCAGAGTGTTACAGTGAGGGGTGTGGGGTATATCAGAGTGTTCCAGTGAGGGGTGTGGGGTATATCAGAGTGTTACAGTGAGGGGTGTGGGGTATATCAGAGTGTTACAGTGAAGGGTGTGGGGTATATCAGAATGTTACAGTGAGGGTTGTGGGGTATATCAGAATGTTACAGTGAGGGTTGTGGGGTATATCAGAGTGTTACAGTGAGGGTTGTGGGGTATATCAGAGTGTTACAGTGACGTGTGTGAGAAATATCATCGAAACATAGAAAACTACAGCACAAAACAGGCCCGTCGGCCCCACAAGTTGTGCCAAACATATCCCTCCCTTCTAGGCTTACCTATAACCCTCCATCCTATTAAGTCCCATGTACTCATCCAGGAGTCTCTTAAAAGACCCTATTGAGTTTGCCTCCACCACCACTGACGGCAGCCCATTCCACTCACCCACCACCCTCTGTGTGAAAAACTTCCCCCTAACATCTCCCCTGTACCTACCCCCCAGCACCTTAAACCTGTGTCCTCTAGTAGCAGCCATTTCCACCCTGGGAAAAAGCCTTCTCGAGTCCACCCGATCTATGCCTCTCAACATCTTATATACCTCTAATAGGTCTCCTCTCATCCTACGTCTCTCCAAGGAGAAAAGACTGAGCTCCCTCAGCCTATCCTCACAAGGCATGCCACTCAATCCAGGCAACATCCTTGTAAATCTCCTCTGCACCCTTTCAATCTTTTCCACATCCTTCCTGTAATGAGGCGACCAGAACTGAGCACAGTACTCCAAGTGGGGTCTGACGAGGGTCTTATATAGCTGCATCATTATCCCCGGACTCCAAAACTCAATCCCTCGATTGATAAAGGCCAGCACACCATACACCTTCTTAACCACCTCCTCCACCTGCGGGGCCGATTTTAGAGTCCTATGGACCCTGACCCCAAGGTCCTTCTGACCATCTACAGTACTAAGTCTTTCCCTTTATATTGTACTCCTTCATCCCATTTGACCTGCCAAAATGGACCACTACGCATTTATCTGGGTTGAAGTCCATCTGCCACTTCTCCGCCCAGTCTTGCATCCTATCTATGTCCCTCTGTAACTTCTGACATCCTTCCAGACTATCCACAACCCCACCAACCTTTGTGTCGTCGGCAAACTTACCAACCCATCCCTCCACTTCCTCATCCAGGTCATTTATGAAAATGACAAACAGCAAGGGTCCCAGAACAGATCCCTGGGGCACACCACTGGTGATCGACCCCCATTTAGAAAAAGACCCATCTATACCCACTTTCTGCCTCCTTTGGACAAGCAGTTTTTCTGTGCCCTGTTTGAGAGTAGATTTCCACTCCATCTGACGAAGGAGCAGCGCTCCGAAAGCTAATGGCATTTGCTACCAAATAAACCTGTCGGACTTTAACCTGGTGTTGTTAAAACTCTTACTGTCCTTTGGGCAAGCCAGTTCTGGATCCACCGGGCAGCAGCCCCTTGGATCCCATGCCCTCTCACTTTTTCTAGAAGCCTTGCATGGGGGACCTTATCGAACGCCTTGCTAAAATCCACATAAACCACATCTACCGCTTTCCCTTCGTCAATGTGTTTAGTCACATTTTCGAAGAACTCCACCAGGCTCGTAAGGCACGATCTGCCTTTGACAAAGCCATGCTGAGTATTCTTGAGCATACTAAACTTCTCTAAATGCTCATAAATCTTGTCCCTCAGGATCTTCTCCATCAGCTTACCAACCACTGAGGTTAGACTCACCGGTCGGTAATTTCCTGGGCTATCCCTATTTCCCTTCTTGAAAATAGGAACCACATCCGCAATCCTCCGGCACCTCTCCCGTCTCCATCGACGACGCAAAGATCATCGCCAGAGGCTCTGCAATCTCTTCCCTCGCTTCCCACAGTAACCTGGGGTACATCCCATCCGGACCCGGCGACTTATCTATCTTGATGCCATTCAAAGATTCCAGCACAACCTCTTTCTTAAAGTCCACATACTCAATCTCTTCAGTCCACCGCAAGCCCGCAGTACATCCACCCAGGTCCTTCTCCTCTGTGAAAACCGAGGCAAAATACTCATTAAGCACCTCTGCCATTTCTACTGGTTCCGTACAGATTTTCCCGCCTTCACCTTTTATAGGCATTATTCCTTCACGCCTCATCCTATCTCATCATATCAGAGTCTTACAGTGAGGGGTGTGATTTATATCAGAGTGTTACAGTGAGCAGTTTGGGGTATCTCAAAGTATTACAGTGAGGGGTGTGGGATAGATCAGAGTGTTACATTGAGGGGTAGAACATAGAACATAGAACATTACAGCACAGAACAGGCCCTTCGGCCCACGATGATGTGCCGAGCTTTATCTGAAACCAAGATCAAGCTATCCCACTCCCTATCATCCTGGTGTGCTCCATGTGCCTATCCAATAACCGCTTAAATATTCCTAAAATGTCTGACTCCACTATCACTGCAGGCAGTCCATTCCACACCCCAACCACTCTCTGCGTAAAGAACCTACCTCTGATATCCTTCCTGTATCTCCCACCACGAACCCTATAGTTATGCCCCCTTGTAATAGCTCCATCCACCCGAGGAAATAGTCTTTGAACGTTCACTCTATCTATCCCCTTCATCATTTTATAAACCTCTATTAAGTCTCCCCTCAGCCTCCTCCGCTCCAGAGAGAACAGCCCTAGCTCCCGCAACCTTTCCTCATAAGACCTACCTTCCAAACCAGGCAGCATCCTGGTAAATCTCCTCTGCACTCTTTCCAGCGCTTCCACATCCTTCTTATAGTGAGGTGACCAGAACTGCACACAATATTCCAAATGTGGTCTCACCAAGATCCTGTACAGTTGCAGCATAACCCCACGGCTCTTAAACTCCAACCCCCTGTTAATAAAAGCTAACACACTATAGGCCTTCTTCACAGCTCTATCCACTTGAGTGGCAACCTTTAGAGATCTGTGGATATGGACCCCAAGATCTCTCTGTTCCTCCACAGTCTTCAGAACCCTACCTTTGACCCTGTAATACACATTTAAATGAGTCCTACCAAAATGAATCACCTCACATTTATCAGGGTTAAACTCCATTTGCCATTTTTCAGCCCAGCTTTGCATCCTATCTATGTCTCTTTGCAGCCGACAACAGTCCTCCAACTCATCCACTACTCCACCAATCTTGGTGTCATCAGCAAATTTACTGATCCACCCTTCAGCCCCCTCCTCTAAGTCATTAATAAAAATCACAAAGAGCAGAGGACCAAGCACTGATCCCTGCGGCACTCCGCTAGCACCTGCCTCCAGTCCGAAAATTTTCCATCCACCACCACCCTCTGTCTTCGATCAGATAGCCAGTTACCTATCCAATATGCCAACTTTCCCTCTATCCCACACCTCCTAACTTTCATCATAAGCCGACCATGGGGGACCTTATCAAACGCCTTACTAAAATCCATGTATATGACATCAACTGCCCTACCTTCATCAACACACTTAGTTACCTCCTCAAAAAATGTGGGATATATCAGAGTGTTACATTGAGGGGTGTGGGGTATATCAGAGTGTGACTGTGAGGGGTGTGGGATATATCTTAATGTTACAGTGAGGGGTGTGGGATATATCAGAGTGTTGCAGTGAGGGGTGTGGGATATATCAGAGTGTTACAGTGAGGGGTGTGGGATATATCAGAGTGTTGCAGTGAGGGGTGTGGGGTATATCAGAGTGTTACAGTGAGGGGTGTGGGATATATCAGAGTGTTGCAGTGAGGGGTGTGGGATATATCAGAGTGTTACAGTGAGGGGTGTGGGATATATCAGAGTGTTACAGTGAGGGGTGTGGGGTATATCAGAGTGTTACTGTGAGGGGAATGGGATATATCAGAGTGTTACAGTGAGGGGAGAGCCATATACCAGAGTGTTACAGTGAGGGGTGTGGGATATATCAGAGTGTTACAGTGAGGGGTGTGGGATATATCTTAATGTTACAGTGTGGGGTGAGGGATATATCAGACTGTTACAGTGAGGGGAATGGGATATATCAGAGTGTTACAGTGAGGGGAGAGCCATATACCAGAGTGTTACAGTGAGGGGAGTGGGATATACCAGAGTGTTAAACTGAGGGGAGTGGGATATACCAGAGTGTTACACTGAGGCGAGTGGGGTGTATCGGAGTGTTACAGTGAGGGGTGTGGGGTATATCAGAGTGTTACAGTGAGGGGTGTGGGGTATAACAGAGTGGAACAGTGAGGGGTGTGGGGTATATCAGAGTGTTACAGTGAGGGGTGTGGGATATATCAGAGTGTTACAGTGAGGGGTGTGGGGTATATCAGAGTGTTACAGTGAGGGGTGTGGGATATATCAGAGTGTTACAGTGAGGGGTGTGGGATATATCAGAGTGTTACAGTGAGGGGTGTGGGGTATATCAGAGTGTTACAGTGAGGGGTGTGGGGTATATCAGAGTGTTACAGTGAGGGGTGTGGGGTATATCAGAGTGTTACAGTGAGGGGTGTGGGATATACCAGAGTGTTATAGTGAGGGGTGTGGGGTATATCAGAGTGTTACAGTGAGGGGAGTGGGATATATCAGAGTGTTACAGTGAGGGGTGTGGGGTATACCAGAGTGTTACAGTGAGGGGTGTGGGATATATCAGAGTGTTACAGTGAGGGGAGTGGGGTTTATCAGAGTGTTACAGTGAGGGATGTGGGGTATATCAGAGTGTTACAGTGAGGGGTGTGGGATATATCAGAGTGTTACACTGAGGGGTGTGGGGTATATCAGAGTGTTACAGTGAGGGGTGTGGGGTATATCAGAGTGTTACAGTGAGGGGTGTGGGGTATATCAGAGTGTTACAGTGAGGGGTGTGGGATAGATCAGAGTGTTACAGTGAGGGGTGTGGGGTATATCAGAGTGTTACAGTGAGGGGAGTGGGGTATATCAGAGTGTTACAGTGAGGGATGTGGGGTATATCAGAGTGTTACAGTGAGGGGTGTGGGGTATATCAGAGTGTTACAGTGAGGGGTGTGGGATAGATCAGAGTGTTACAGTGAGGGGTGTGGGGTATATCAGAGTGTTACAGTGAGGGGTGTGGGATAGATCAGAGTGTTACAGTGAGGGGTCTGGGGTATATCAGAGTGTTACAGTGAGGGGTGTGGGGTATATCAGAGTGTTACAGTGAGGGGTGTGGGGTATATCAGTGTGTTACAGTGAGGGGTGTGGGGTATATCAGAGTGTTACAGTGAGGGGTGTGGGGTATATCAGAGTGTTACAGTGAGGGGTGTGGGGTATATCAGAGTGTTGCAGTGAGGGTTGTGGGATATATCAGAGTGTTACAGTGAGGGGAGTGGGGTATATCAGTGTGTTACAGTGAGGGGTGTGGGGTATATCAGAGTGTTACAGTGAGGGTTGTGGGATATATCAGAGTGTTACAGTGAGGGGTGTGGGGTATATCAGAGTGTTACAGTGAGGTGTGTGGGGTATATCAGAGTGTTACAGTGAGGGGAGTGGGGTATATCAGTGTGTTACAGTGAGGGGAGTGGGGTATATCAGAGTGTTACAGTGAGGGGTGTGGGGTATATCAGTGTGTTACAGTGAGGGGAGTGGGGTATATCAGAGTGTTACAGTGAGGGGTGTGGGGTATATCAGTGTTACAGTGAGGGGTGTGGGGTATATCAGAGTGTTACAGTGAGGGGTGTGGGGTATATCAGAGTGTTACAGTGAGGGGTGTGGGGTATATCAGAGTGTTACAGTGAGGGGTGTGGGGTATATCAGAGTGTTACAGTGAGGGGTGTGGGGTATATCAGAGTGTTACAGTGAGTGGTGTGGGGTATATCAGAGTGTTACAGTGAGAGGTGTGGGGTATATCAGAGTGTTACAGTGAGGGGTGTGGGATGTATCAGAGTGTTACAGTGAGAGGTGTGGGGTATATCAGAGTGTTACAGTGAGGGGTGTGGGGTATATCAGAGTGTTACAGTGAGGGGAGTGGGGTATATCAGAGTGTTACAGTGAGGGGTGTGGGGTATATCAGAGTGTGACAGTGAGGGGTGTGGGGTATATCAGAGTGTTACAGTGAGGGGTGTGGGGTATATCAGAGTGTTACAGTGAGGGGTGTGGGGTATATCAGAGTGTTACAGTGAGGGGTGTGGGGTATATCAGAGTGTTACAGTGAGGGGAGTGGGGTATATCAGAGTGTTACAGTGAGGGGTGTGGGGTATATCAGAGTGTTACAGTGAGGGGTGTGGGGTATATCAGAGTGTTACAGTGAGGGGTGTGGGGTATATCAGAGTGTTACAGTGAGGGGTGTGGGGTATATCAGAGTGTTACAGTGAGGGGTGTGGGGTATATCAGAGTGTTACAGTGAGGGGTGTGGGGTATATCAGAGTGTTACAGTGAGGGGTGTGGGGTATATCAGAGTGTTACAGTGAGGGGTGTGGGGTATATCAGAGTGTTACAGTGAGTGGTGTGGGGTATATTGGAATGTTATAATTATTGTCCTTTGATAATGCCAGCCCCAGCGGAATGGGCAGAGTGGCCTCCTCACTGACCTCCTGCGGGTCATGCACTGCCTGTTCATGCCGCCTCGTCTCAGTGGTAACACAGCTCGGAAATCTCCATGGCCAGCTCCAAGCACTCGCCGGTCTGCTGACACACATCGAACACTGACGATTCCGGGTCACAGCCACACCAGCACTCAGCCCCGGAGCGCTCCCTCTCCACCACCGCTGGCATGGCAGCTCCTGGGCAGCACAACAGGCTGCCCAGCGTCTCCAGGCACAGGGTGGGCAACAGCTGGCAACAGTCAGAGAACTGGCAGAAGAGACACGAGAGCAGGAAGGTGGCACAGACATCTGCGGAGTACCGTGGGAGCGGAGGGAAGAGACCGGAGGAAAGGAGAAATGGATTGGAGGGAGAGATAGTGAGAGAGAGAGAGGAAGAGAGGTGTTAGTGGAAGAACAGCCTTGTTAGTGTCTCCCTGTATCCCTCAATCCCACCCGTCTCCCCGTATCCCTCAATCCCACGCCCTCCCCGTGTCCCTCAATCCCACCCAGACCCCCGTATTCTCAATCCCACACGTCTCCCTGTATCCCTTGATCCAACTTCTCCCCATATCCCTCAGTGCCACCCAACCCCCCTATCCCTCAATCCCAACCCCTCCCCGTATCCCTCAATCCCACCTTCTCCCGCTATCCGTCAATCCTCACCTTCTCCCCGTATCCCTCAATCCCACCTTCCCCCCCGTATCCCTCAATCCCACCCACACCCCCGTATCCCTCAATCCCACACGTCTCCCTGTATCCCTCAATCCCACCTTCTCCCGCTATCCCTCAATCCTCACCTTCTCCCCGTATCCCTCAATCCCACCTTCTCCCCGTATCCCTCAATCCCACCTTCTCCCCGTATCCCTCAATCCCCACCTTGTCCCCGTATCCCACAATCCCACCTTCTCCCTGTATCCCTCAATCCCACCTTCTCCCCGTATCCCTCAATCCCACCTTCTCCCCGTATCCCTCAATCCCCACCTTGTCCCCGTATCCCATAATCCCCACCTTCTCCCCGTATCTCTCAATCCCCACCTTCTCCCCGTATCCCTCAATCCCCACCTTCTCCCCGTATCCCTCAATCCCCACCTTATCCCCGTATCCCTCAATCCCCACCTTCTCCCCGTATCCCTCAATCCCCACCTTCTCCCCGTATCTCTCAATCCCCACCTTCTCCCCATATCCCTCAATCCCACCTTCTCCCCATATCTCTCAATCCCACCCACTCCCCGTATCCCTCAATCTCACCCACTCCCCGTATCCCTCAATCCCCACCCACTCCCCGTATCCCTCAATCCCACCCACTCCCCGTATCCCTCAATCCCACCCACTCCCCGTATCCCTCAATCCCACCTTCCCCCCGTATCCCTCAATCCCACCCACTCCCCGTATCCCTCAATCCCACCCACTCCCCGTATCCCTCAATCCCACCCACTCCCCGTATCCCTCAATCCCACCCACTCCCCGTATCCCTCAATCCCACCCACTCCCCGTATCCCTCAATCCCCACCCACTCCCCGTATCCCTCAATCCCACCAACTCCCCGTATCCCTCAATCCCACCCACTCCCCGTATCCCTCAATCCCACCCACTCCCCGTATCCCTCAATCCCACCAACTCCCCGTATCCCTCAATCCCACCCACTCCCCGTATCCCTCAATCCCACCCACTCCCCGTATCCTTCAATCCCACTTTCCCCCCCATATCCCTCAATCCCACCCACTCCCCGTATCCCTCAATCCCACCCAGTGTTTAACCCAAAGTCCTCATCCCTGGAATAGCCTCTCCCCCCCTATAATTCTTCCTCCCAAGGTGTTACTGTGTAAGTCTCCCCCCTGGCACACAATCTGGTCCCTGTGTGTCCGATCGGTAGAACCATTGGACATCTGACCTTCCCAAAATTCTCCAGCACTGCGGGGAGCAAGGAGCAGGATTAGATTGGAAAAACAGAACTGAGCAACAGCCTGAGTTGTGATAGCATCTTCAACACAGTCAGATATCCCAAAACTGTTTCGCCAGAGAGTGTCAGTCAGACAGAAGCTGACACCACGTCAGGAGGTATTAGGCACAGGCGACCAAAAGCTAGGCTTTTAAGGAGCATCTTAAAGGACTAGAGGGAGAGAATATGAGAGAGAGAGCGAGAGAGGCAAAGAGGGAGAGGCAGAGCGAAAGTAGGAGCAAGAAAGAGAAGAAGAGAGAGGGAGAGAGAGAACCAGAGAGAGAGAACCAGAGAGAGAGAACCAGAGAGAGAGAACCAGAGAGAGAGAACGATAGAACCATGGAGAGTGAGAGAGAGAACCAGAGCGAGAGAGAGAGAACCAGAGAGAGAGAGAACCATTGAGAGAGAGAGAACCATTGAGAGAGAGAGAACCATTGAGAGAGAAAAAGAGAGAGAACCAGAGAGAGAGAGAGAACCAGAGAGGGAATCAGAGAGAGTGACAGAGGGAGGGAGGAGGAGAGGGAAAAAGGTGGAGAGAGGGAAAGAGGCAGAGAGAGGAACAAGAGGGAGAGGGGCTGAGAGAAGGAGAGAGGAGGAGAGAGGGCAAGAAAGTCACCAAGAGAGGAGAGGCAGAGAGAGAGAGAGGCAGAGAGAGAGAGAGAGAGAGGCAGAGAGAGAGAGAGGGGCAGAGAGAGAGAGAGACAGAGAGGCAGAGAGAGATAGAGAGAGGCAGAAAGAGAGAGAGGCAGAGAAAGAGAGAGGGGTAGAGAGAGAGAGAGAGACAGAGAGAGAGAGACGCAGAGAGGTTGAGGGAGGGGGGTCCTAGGCCCGAGGGCAGCTGAAGACACAGATATCCAATGATAAAGAGACCAGAATTGGAGGAACGCCGAGATCCCAGAGGCCTTAAGGATGTTACAGAGATAGAGAGGAGAGTGAAGGTTAGAGGGGTTTGAAAGCGAGGAGGAGAATTTGAAAATGGGGCCTTTGGGACTGGGAGCCAGTGTGGGTCAGTGAGCAGAGCGATGGGTGAAAGGTGTGGGTTCGGACACGGGGTTGCGGGAATGGAGGGGATGGGGACCGGGGTGGGTTAGATTAAGGCCTTGAGGCTGAATAGTCGAATGTGAAGCGGGGGAGGTAAGACCGGGATAAGGGCTTTCAGCAGCAGGTGGAGTGAGGCAGGGGAAGGAACCCTGCGACACTGCCTGGGAATGAGGCCTAGTTACAGACTGCCACCAATCCTCCCAGAATGCAGTGCGAGCGAGCGGCCTGCAGCGGTAACTCCGGGGAATCGGTGTTTACCATCCTTTCACTGGTACTGGGAGGGCTGCCAGGAAACAAGAGACAACCACACGACACACGAGCCCCTGAATAAACTTTGGTTTCCTGGCAGTTGCCGAGGAACAGGCCCCAGGCTTCCTCTCCAGAAAAAGCGCGCAAAGGTCAGAAAAACAAAACCACTTCTCCCTGTTCCGCGTTCAAAACAGTTACTACGAAAAAATGCAGGACGGGAGAAAGCAAAATGTTAAATACTTTCTGTACATTTTCTGCATAGTTTCCATTCTCTGTCAGACACTTTGGCCGAGGGTCAGCCTTAACTCCAAGTGTGAAACAATGGTGACAATCTCTCCCTGAGATACATCTGTCAGCATTCAGATAACTCCCTGAGAGAGAGAGGGGACTGAGAGACACCAGTCAGTGTACAGATATCTCCCTGAGAGAGAGAGGGGACTGAGAGACACCAGTCAGTGTACAGATATCTCCCTGAGAGAGAGAGGGGACTGAGAGACACCAGTCAGTGTACAGATATCGCCCTGAGTGAGAGAGGGGACTGAGAGACACCAGTCAGTGCACAGATATTTCCCTGAGAGAGAGAGGACTGAGAGACACCAGTCAGTGTACAGATATCTCCCTGAGAGAGAGAGGGGATTGAGAGACACCAGTCAGTGTCCAGATATCTCCCTGAGAGATGGGGCTGAGAGACACCAGTCGGTGTACAGATATCTCCCTGAGAGAGGGGGGACTGAGAGACACCAGTCAGTGTACTGATATCTCCCTGAGTGAGTGAGAGAGGGGACTGAGAGACACCAGTCAGTGCACAGATATCTCCCTGAGAGACACCAGTCAGTGTCCAGATATCTACTTGAGAGACAGAGGGGACAGAGAGACACTAGTCATTGTACAGATATCTCCCTGAGAGAGTGAGAGGGGATTGAGAGACACCAGTCAGTGTACAGATATCTCCCTGAGAGAGATGGGGCTGAGAGACACCAGTCAATGTACAGATATCTCCCTGAGTGAGAGAGGGGACTGAGAGACACCAGTCAGTGCACAGATATTTCCCTGAGAGAGAGAGGACTGAGAGACACCAGTCAGTGTACAGACATCTCCCTGAGAGAGAGAGGGGATTGAGAGACACCAGTCAGTGTCCAGATATCTCCCTGAGAGATGGGGCTGAGAGACACCAGTCGGTGTACAGATATCTCCCTGAGAGAGGGGGGACTGAGAGACACCAGTCAGTGTACAGATATCTCCCTGAGTGAGTGAGAGAGGGGACTGAGAGACACCAGTCAGTGCACAGATATCTCCCTGAGAGACACCAGTCAGTGTCCAGATATCTCCTTGAGAGACAGAGGGGACAGAGAGACACTAGTCATTGTACAGATATCTCCCTGAGAGAGTGAGAGGGGATTGAGAGACACCAGTCAGTGTACAGATATCTCCCTGAGAGAGATGGGGCTGAGAGACACCAGTCAATGTACAGATATCTCCCTGAGAGAGAAGGGACAGAGAGACACCAATCAGTGTACAGATATCTCCCTGAGAGAGAGGGGATTGAGAGACACCAGTCAGTGAACAGATATCTCCCTGAGAGACACCAGTCAGTGTCCATATATCTCCTTGAGAGACAGAGGGGACAGAGAGACACTAGTCATTGTACAGATATCTCCCTGAGAGAGTGAGAGGGGATTGAGAGACACCAGTCAGTGTACAGATATCTCCCTGAGAGAGATGGGGCTGAGAGACACCAGTCAATGTACAGATATCTCCCTGAGAGAGAAGGGACAGAGAGACACCAATCAGTGTACAGATATCTCCCTGAGAGAGAGGGGATTGAGAGACACCAGTCAGTGAACAGATATCTCCCTGAGAGACACCAGTCAGTGTCCATATATCTCCTTGAGAGACAGAGGGGACAGAGAGACACTAGTCATTGTACAGATATCTCCCTGAGAGTGAGAGGGGATTGAGAGACACCAGTCAGTGTACAGATATCTCCCTGAGAGAGATGGGGCTGAGAGACACCAGTCAGTGTACCAGATATCTCCCTGATAGAGAGAGAGGGAACTGAGAGACACGGTAACACAGTGGTTAGCACTGCTGCTTCACAGCTCCAGGGACCTGGGTTTGATTCCCGGCTTGGGTCACTGTCTGTGTGGAGTTTGCACATTCTCCTCGTGTCTGCGTGGGTTTCCTCCGGGTGCTCCGGTTTCCTCCCACAGTCCAAAGATGTGCGGGTTAGGTTGATTGGCCATGCTAAAATTGACCTTAGTGTCCTGGGATGTGTAAGTTACAGGGATTAGTGGGTAAATATGTAGGGATATGGGGGTAGGGCCTGGGTGGGATTGTGGTCGGTGCAGACTCGATGAGCCGAATGGCCTCCTTCTGTGCTGTAGGGTTTCTAAGATTCTAAGATTTCTAAGGCACCAGTCAGTGTACAGATATCTCCCTGAGAGTGAGAGGGGATTGAGAGACACCAGTCAGTGTACTGATATCTCCCTGAGAGTGAGAGGGGACTGAGAGACACCAGTCAGTGTACAGACATCTCCCTGAGAGAGGGAGAGAGGACTGAGAGACACCAGTCAGTGTACAGACATCTCCCTGAGAGTGAGGGAGGGGACTGAGAGACACCAGTCAGTGTACAGATATCTCTCTGAGAGAGAGGGAGGGGACTGAGAGACACCAGTCAGTGTACAGATATCTCTCTGAGAGAGAGGGAGGGGACTGAGAGACACCAGTCAGTGTACAGATATCTCCCTGAGAGAGAGAGAGAGAGAGAGAGAGGAGTGGGAAGAATGTAGAAGTCGCTCCCACAGTGGTGTTCCGCAGGGCTCTGTACTGGGACCTCTGCTATTTGTGATATATATAAATGATTTGGAAGAAGGTGTAACTGGTGTAATCAGCAAGTTTGCGGATGACACGAAGATGGCTGGAATTGCGGATAGCGAAGAGCATTGTCGGGCAATACAGCAGGATATAGATAGGCTGGAAAATTGGGTGGAGAGGTGGCAGATGGAGTTTAATCCGGATAAATGCGAAGTGATGCATTTTGGAAGAAATAATGTAGGGAGGAGTTATACAATAAATGGCAGAGTCATCAGGAGTATAGAAACACAGAGGGACCTAGGTGTGCAAGTCCACAAATCCTTGAAGGTGGCAACACAAGTGGAGAAGGTGGTGCAGAAGGCATATGGTATGCTTGCCTTTATAGGACGGGGTATAGAGTATAAAAGCTGGAGTCTGATGATGCAGCTGTATAGAACGCTGGTTAGGCCACATTTGGAGTACTGCGTCCAGTTCTGGTCGCCGCACTACCAGAAGGACGTGGAGGCATTGGAGAGAGTGCAGAGAAGGTTTACCAGGATGTTGCCTGGTATGGAGGGTCTTAGCTATGAGGAGAGATTGGGTAGACTGGGGTTGTTCTCCTTGGAAAGACGGAGAATGAGGGGAGATCTAATAGAGGTATACAAGATTATGAAGGGTATAGATAAGGTGAACAGTGGGAAGCTTTTTCCCAGGTCGGAGGTGACAATTATGAGGGGTCACGGGCTCAAGCTGAGAGGGGCGAGGTACAACTCAGACATCAGAGGGACGTTTTTTACACAGAGGGTGGTGGGGGCCTGGAATGCGCTGCCAAGTAGGGTGGTGGAGGCAGACACGCTGACATCGTTTAAGACTTACCTGGATAGTCACATGAGCAGCCTGGGAATGGAGGGATACAAACGATTGGTCTAGTTGGACTAAGGAGCGGCACAGGCTTGGAGGGCCGAAGGGCCTGTTTCCTGTGCTGTACTGTTCTTTGTTCTTTGGAGTGGGGAGGATGTGGAAGTCGCTCCCACAGGGAGTGGTTGAGGTGAATCGTGTCGCTCTGTTTAAGGGTGGAAGCTGGATAAACACATGCGGGAGGAAGGAATAGAAGGATGTGGGGAATGGGGAGGGGGAAGAAGTCGGGAATGTGGGAGGAACATAGTATGGGGGCAGGATCACCGACATAGAGGGGCCAAATAGCTTGTTTCTGGGTGACACAATTCTCCATGTACAGTTCCCAGAGACAGAACCCCGAACCCGTCTCCCACTGATTCGATAGATGGCCGATTAACTCAGTTCCTTCTGTCTCTTCGATCCTTCCCCTGGACAGGCAAATGTAACCACCGTTGATGCCGTTAATCGCTCTCACACAAAGACTTTTATGTGGCACCTTCCCCAGAGCCTTCTGTCAACACTACCTGTGGAGAGGCAGTCCCTCAGCGCTGCTGGGGCTGGGGGGCTATCGCATGGGGCTTCTGCCACTAGTGTTGGGGATTCCCAAACCCTCGCCAGGGTTTGGTAACAAGGCAGAGAGGTAAGAGCCCCCACACCCACCCCCATGTCCACCCAGACTAGCTCCGGCTGCCTATCTGGACTTCACAGAGAGTTACTCACCTTCGCCCACTGGTGGTGGCAGCTGGGAGGACGCTGACTTGTAGCTGCTTCGAGTGTAGACGGAGGATGTGGAACCCAGCCGCGCCTTCTCGGGGCGGGCGCCCGGGGACGTACAAATGGGCGCCGGCAGCGGACCTGGGTGGCTCTGGGCATTGCTGCAGGTGGCACCCCCATTGGCATACAGGGAGGGCACTCGCTTCGACGCTGTGTCACCCAAAACTGGCGCGGGCAACTCTGGCTGAGATATGGAGGTGTCTGCATCGCAAAAAAGAGAGAGAGAAAGAGAGCGAAAGAGAGAGAGAAAGAACGAGAGAGAGTTGATCAGTTCAACACAGTCACAAACAGATATCAAATGTCCCCATCAAACACTCCCAGGACAGGTACAGCATGGGGTTAGATATAGAGTAAAGCTCCCTCTACACTGTCCCCCATCAAACACTCCCAGGACAGGTACAGCACGGGGTTAGATACAGAGTAAAGCTCCCTCTACACTGTCCCCATCAAACACTCCCAGGACAGGTACAGCACAGGGTTAGATACAGAGTAAAGCTCCCTCTACACTGTCCCCATCAAACACTCCCAGGGCAGGTACAGCACGGGGTTAGATACAGAGTAAAGCTCCCTCTACACTGTCCCCATCAAACACTCCCAGGACAGGTACAGCACGGGGTTATACAGAGTAAAGCTCCCTCTACACTGTCCCCCATCAAACACTCCTAGGACAGGTACAGCACGGGGTTAGATACAGGGTAAAGCTCCCTCGACACTGTCCACATCAAACACTCCCAGGACAGGTACAGCAAGGGGTTAGACACAGAGTAAAGCTCCCTCTACACTGTCCCCCATCAAACACTCCCAGGGCAGGTACAGCAAGGGGTTAGATACAGAGTAAAGCTCCCTCTACACTGTCCCCCATCAAACACTCCCAGGACAGGTACAGCAAGGGGTTAGACACAGAGTAAAGCTCCCTCTACACTGTCCCCATCAAACACTCCCAGGGCAGGTACAGCATGGGGTTAGATACAGAGTAAAGCTCCCTCTACACTGTCCCCCATCAAACACTCCCAGGGCAGGTACAGCACGGGGTTAGATACAAAGTAAAGCTCCCTCTACACTGTCCCCCATCAAACACTCCCAGGGCAGGTACAGCACAGGGTTAGATACAGAGTAAAGCTCCCCCTACACTATCCCCATCAAACACTCCCAGGACAGGTACAGCAAGGGGTTAGACACAGAGTAAAGCTCCCTCTACACTGTCCCCCATCAAACACTCCCAGGGCAGGTACAGCATGGGGTTAGATACAGAGTAAAGCTCCCTCTACACTGTCCCCATCAAACACTCCCAGGACAGGTACAGCACGGGGTTAGATACAGAGTAAAGCTCCCTCTACACTGTCCCCATCAAACACTCCCAGGACAGGTACAGCACGGGGTTAGATACAAAGTAAAGCTCCCTCTACACTGTCCCCCATCAAACACTCCCAGGGCAGGTACAGCACGGGGTTAGATACAGGGTAAAGCTCCCTCGACACTGTCCACATCAAACACTCCCAGGACAGGTACAGCAAGGGGTTAGACACAGAGTAAAGCTCCCTCTACACTGTCCCCCATCAAACACTCCCAGGGCAGGTACAGCACGGTGTTAGATACAGAGTAAAGCTCCCTCTACACTGTCACCATCAAACACTCCCAGGACAGGTATAGCACGGGGTTAGATACAGAGTAAAGCTCCCTCTACACTGTCCCCATCAAACACTCCCAGGGCAGGTACAGCACGGGGTTAGATACAGAGTAAAGCTCCCTCTACACTATCCCCATCAAACACTCCCAGGACAGGTACAGCATGGGGTTAGATACAGAGTGAAGCTCCCTCTACACTATCCCCATCAAACACTCCCAGGACAGGTACAGCACAGGGTTAGATACAGAGTAAAGCTCCCTCTACACTATCCCCATCAAACACTCCCAGGACAGGTACAGCACGGGGTTAGATACAGAGTAAAGCTCCCTCTACACTGTCCCCATCAAACACTCCCAGGACAGGTACAGCACGGGGTTAGATACAGAGTAAAGCTCCCTCTACACTGTCCCCCATCAAACACTCCCAGGACAGGTACAGCACGGGGTTAGATACTGAGTAAAGCTCCCTCTACACTGTCCCCATCAAACACTCCCAGGACAGGTACAGCACGGGGTTAGATACAGAGTAAAGCTCCCTCTGCGCCCGATTAGCTAAGGGATTTACACAATGGGATCCTGCTGTGTGAAAATGGCCCTGTTTGGTGCCACAGAAGCAGGGAATGTCTGTTGGAATGCTTCATTAGATGGACAAGGTTTGGACAGGACAAGCCTGTGTTTAATTGCTGATTGTCCTCTCTGCACTGAGCTGTAATTGATGTTACATGGCCCCTGTGGGACGGACTTGTTCACAAACTCAGCAAGAAAGCTTTAAGTGGAGATGAAAGGTAGTGCGGGACTGAGTGGATGCATTTGTCTCCTTAGCATCAATCTTCATTACAGGCCTGTCTCATCCCCGCCTGGCACTCCCCCTCTCTCCTCCCTGTCTCTCTCACACACTGCACTGAATCTAGACGTCTGGGTGTGATCGCCTGAGAGACTGGATCTCGACGCTCACCCTCCCCCCCACGCCTTTCTGTACCCAGGAAGATGCCATTCCTCCCAACTGCTCCGTGCTAGCACTTACATTCCACATGAACCTCTGCCCACCCCGTTGATATCTTCAACACACTCTCTCTCTTCCTCTCTATCTTGCCATCGCATTCTCTCTCACACATTCTCTCTCTCTTGCTCTCACATTTTCTCTCTCATGCGTTTTCCCTCCCTCCTTCTCCCTTTCTCTCACACACCTCTCTCTCTTTCTCTCACACATTCTCTTTCTCTCTCTCACGTGTTTTCTCTCCCTTTCTCGTCCACGCATATTCTCTCTCCCATGCATTCACCCTCTCTCTTCCTCCCTTTCTCTCAGACGCTTCTCTCTCTTTTTCTCTCACATTCTCTCTCTCTTTCTCTCACTCACACATTCTCTTTCTCTCTCCCTCTCTCTTTCTCTCTTTCTCACTCACACATTCTCTCTCTTTCTCTCTCTCCCTCTCTCTCGCTCACTCACACATTCTCTCTCTTTCTCATACACTCATTCTCTCTCTCGTATTCTCTCTCTCAAGTGTTCTCCCTCCCTCTTTCTCGCATCCATTCCCTCTCTCTCTCTTTTTCTCACACATTTTCTCTCTCTCTCTCTCTCATCCATTCCCTCTCTCTCTTTCTTTCACACATTCTCTCTCTTTCTTTCACACATTCTCTCTCTCTCTCTCTTTCACACATTCTCTCTCTCTCTTTCTCTCACACATTCTCTCCCTCTTTCTCTCACATCCTCTCTCTCACATTCTCTCTCTCTCTTTCTCTCACACATTCTCTCTCTCTCTCTTTCACACACATTCTCTCTCTCTTTCTCTCACACATTCTCTCTCTCTCTCTCTTTCTTTCACACATTCTCTCTCTCTCTCTTTCACACATTCTCTCTCTCTCTTTCACACATTCTCTCTCTCTCTCTTTCTCTCACACGTTCTCTCTCTCTTTCTCTCACATCCTCTCTCTCACATTCTCTCTCTCTCTTCCACCCTTGCCCATTTTCCAGTTTGTCTGTGATGTGCCTCTGCCCACACTGGAGGAGCCGGAGAGGCAGCACGGATCGGGTGGGGGTGGGAGTCACTCTGTCCTGTAGCCCAGTGAGTAACAGCGGCCTCTGGGTGGAAGGAGCAACCCGGATCCCTCCTTTCCTGGCGGGGTGGTGGATGCGGAGCAGGGAGGTGGCCTGGCCTGGGCCGAATTTGGTTCTGCCCCCCAGGCTAGGTTGGCGAGGGGAGGGGGGAGGAGGGGAAGGGAGGGGGGAGGAGGCTGGCCTGGGCTGAGTTTGGTTCTGTCCCCAGGCCAGGCTGACGAGGGGAGGGGGGAGGAGGCCTGGCCTGCGGAGGGGGGCGGGGGGGGGGATCGTCTGTTTACCTCGTGGGGTGTCTGTGCTCGCTCCTCCTGGAGTGGGTATGAGCCGTGAGCTCTCGGTGCTGGTGAACTCGTCGCCAGTGATGGAGCGTTGGCTGTCCGACAGATATCCGTCTCCACCTTTGTCATCTGGTGTCAGAGCGAGAAAAGACGGGAGGTTAAAACTGGACATAATTAATAGCAGCAGCAATAGGCCATTCAGCCCTTTGAGCCTGTTACCCCAATCGATAGACCATAAGATATCGGAGCAGAATTAAACATTCGGCCCATCGAATCTGCTCTGCCATTCGATCACGGCTGATAAGTTTCCCAACCCAATTCTTTTCCCCGTAACCTTTGATCCCCTTGACCCGGCCTCCTCTGTGGCAACGAGTTCCACAGATTCACCAAACCCTCTGGCTGAAGAAATTCCTCCTCATCTCGGTTCTAAAAGGTCGTCCCTTTACTCTGAGGCCGGGCCCTCGGATCCGAGTCTCTCCCACTAATGGAAACATCTTCCTCACGTCCACTCCATCCAGGCCTTTCAGTATTCTGAGATCCCCCCTCATCCTTCTAAACTCCATCAAGTACAGACCCAGAATCCTCAGACGCTCCTCATACGTCAAGCTTTTCATTCCCGGGATCGTTCTCTGGACCCTCTCCAGGGCCGGCACATCCTTCCTTAGATACGGGGCCCAAAATTGCTCCCAATATTCCAAATGTGGCCTGACAGAGCCTTATAAAGCCTCAGCAGTACATTCCTGCCTGGCTGATCTGACTGAGGCCTAAACTCCTATTTTCCTAACTGTCCCCCGGTTCCCCCCTCTCCCCCATAACCCCTCGGCCACCCCCCCTCACCCCCTTGTCGATCAAAAATCTGTCTAACTCGACCTTGAATATATTCAGTGAGCCACAGCCCCCACGAGAGGGGGAAACATCCTCTCAGCATCCACCCTGTCAAACCCCCCCCTCAGAATCGGAGATGTTTCAATAAGATCCCCTCTCATTCTTCTAAACTCCAATGGGTTCAGGCCCCGACCTGCTCAACCTTCTCCTCATGAGACAAACCCCCCCCCCCTTCACCCCAGGAATCGGCCCAGTGAACCTTCTCTGAACGGCCTCCGATGCAGTTTGTTATTAAATTTGAAGGACTGGCTTTGTCCGTGTGGAATGGCGTTGGAGGATTGGGGCGGTGTTAATATACAGAGGACTTAGGAGCAAGAGGAGGGCCATTCGGCCCATCGAGCCTATTCGGTAAGATCATGTCTGATCTGTAACCTCATTCCCGCCGACCCCCCGATAACCTTTCACCCCCTCGTTAATCCAGACTCTATCCACCTCCGCCTTAAAAAGATTCCAAGACTCTGCTTCCCCCGCCTTCTGAGGAAGAGAGTTCCAGAGACTCAGCCCCCTCTGAGAGA
Organism: Mustelus asterias; assembly: GCF_964213995.1. Classification (NCBI taxonomy): domain Eukaryota; kingdom Metazoa; phylum Chordata; class Chondrichthyes; order Carcharhiniformes; family Triakidae; genus Mustelus; species Mustelus asterias. The sequence goes on from NW_027590822.1 coordinate 145,356, forward strand.
AATCATTTCTCCTCATCTCCGTCTGCAATGGGCGACCCCCTTACTTTTAAACACTCACCCTCCCGCCCCCCCCACACCGAGTTCTCGACTCTCCCGCAAGAGGAAACATCCTCTCCACATCCACCCTGTCAAGAAACCCCCTCAGGATCTGAAAGGTTTGGATCGAGTCGTCTCTTACTCTTCTAAACTGCAGCGGATACAAGCCTAACCTGTCCGACCTTTCCACTCCACTCAAGTTGTTTTGTTTCTTAAAGACTTGATTCGTTGTAAGTATTCGCATTCCAACCATTATTCATGTAAATTGAGTCTGTGTCTTTATATGCTCTGTTTGTGAACAGAATTCCCACTCACCTGAAGAAGGGGTCTTGCAGCTCCGAAAGCTTGTGTGGCTTTTGCTACCAAATAAACCTGTTGGACTTTAACCTGGTGTTGTTAAACTTCTTACTGTCCAACGCCGGCATCTCCACATCACAACCTTTCCTCATCAGACAACCCACCCATTCCAAGGATCTCCCAGAAACGTATAAAATTCTAACGGGATTATAGATCATTGAATCATAGAATCCGACAGTGTAGAAGAAGGCCATTCGGCCCATCAAGTCTGCACCAACCACAATCCCACTCAGGCCCTATCCCCGTCCGTAACCCCATGCATGTACCCTGCTAATCCCCCTGACACTAAGGGGCAATTTAGCACGGCCAATTCTCCCAACCTACACTTCTTTGGACACTAAGGGGCAATTTAGCACGGCCAATCCACCCAACCTGCAGTGTGGGAGGAAACTGGAGCACCCAGAGGAAACCCACACAGACACAGGGAGAATGTGCAAACTCCATACAGACAGTGGCCCAAGCCAGGAATTGAACCCAACCCCTGGCGTTGTGAGGCAGCAGTGCTAACCCACTGTGCCACCGTGCCGCCCCTTAGATTAGACAGGGTCGATTCAGAAAGAATGTTCCCGATGGTGGGGGAGTCCAGAACTAGGGGTCACAGTTTGAGGATAAGGGGTAAACTTTTTAGGACTGAGATGAGGAGAAATTTCTTCACCCAGAGGGTGGTGAATGTGTGGAATTCACTCCCACAGAAAGTAGTTGGTGCCAAAACGTGTGATTTCGAGAAGAAATTAGATATCGCTCTTGGGGCTAAAGGGATCGAAGGATATGGGGGGAAGGGGGAATCAGGATATTCATAGAATCCTAGAATCCCTACAGTGAAGAAGGAGGCCATTCGGCCCATTGAGTTAGTACCAACCACAATCCCACCCAGGCCCTATTTCCGTAACCCTCATTTACCCTGCTAATCCCCTGACACTAGGGTCAATTTAGCATGACCAATCCACCTAACCTGCACATCTTTGGACACTAAGGGATAATTTAGCATGACCAATCCACCTAACCTGGACATCTTTGGACACTAAGGGATAATTTAGCATGGCCAATCCACCTAAACCTGGACATCTTTGGAAACTAAGGGATAATTTAGCATGGCCAATCCACCTAACCTGCACATCTTTGGACACTAAGGGATAATTTAGCATGGCCAATCCACCTAACCTGCACATCTTTGGACACTAAGGGATAATTTAGCATGGCCAATCCACCTAACCTGGACATCTTTGGACACTAAGGGATAATTTAGCATGACCAATCCACCTAACCTGCACATCTTTGGACACTAAGGGATAATTTAGCATGGCCAATCCACCTAACCTGCACATCTTTGGACACTAAGGGATAATTTAGCATGGCCAATCCACCTAACCTGCACATCTTTGGACACTAAGGGATAATTTAGCATGACCAATCCACCTAACCTGCACATCTTTGGACTGTGGGAGGAAACCGGAGCACCCGGAGGAAACCCACACAGACACGGGGAGAGCGTGCAGATTCCACACAGACAATGATATTGAATTCGATGATCATAATGAATGGTGGAGCAGGTTCGAAGCCCAAATGGCCTACTCCTGCTTCTAGTTTCTGTGTTTCGGAGTCTGGTAAATATTCTCTGTACCACTTCCAACACATTTATATCTTTACTTATACAAGGAGACCAATACTGTACACAATACTCCGGATGTGGCCTCAGTAGTGCCCTGTCTGATGTCAGAACTGACTTAATGTTACATCAAGGTTAATCACTTCTTAATATTCGAGCTTTGGCTGGCAGGGGGGGAGATACATTATGCCGTCTGCCTGGAGATGCCTGGGGGAATTGTCTAACTTCCAGAGCAGGAGACGTCTTAATGACCTCTCGCGATGGAACTGCCGAGGTGTCCATTAAGGGCCAGGTGGAGGCTTGGTGTGAAGGAACTGCACGTTTAAGATGGGTTCTGCCCCCTCCTTCCCCTGTGGGATATGGGGGCAACCGCAATTTTAGCTGGGACAGGCCAAGGCCCGGAAATTTCCGGATAGTCGGCGGTGGGGGAGGGGAGGTTTTTCCTTCCCACCCTCTAACGTGTCATAAAATCATAGCAGGGAGGAGCAGGAGTGGGCCATTCGGCCCTTCATTCCTGCCTTGCCATCCAGTATGATCATGGCTGACACCCTCTATCTCAATGCCACACACCCCACGCTCTCCCCAAACCCCCCTGGACACCTCCTGAATCTAAAAATCTATTTCCTTCTTAAATATATTCAGTAATTTGGCCCCCACAGCTTTCTGTGGTGGAGAATTCCACTGTTTCACCACCCTCCGAGTGAAGACATTTCTCCCAATCTCTATCCTAAATGGCCTCCCCCGTACCCTGAGACTGGGACCCCCTGTTCTCGACCCCTCCCCAGAGGAAACAACATCCCGGCACCCAGTCTGCCCAGCCCAGTCAGAATTTTATACATTTCAATGAGATCCCCCCTCATTCTTCTAAATCCCAGTGAATACAGGCCCGGTCGACCCAATCTCTCCCCATAGGACAATCCTGCCATCCCAGGAATAAAACCCAATACAGGCCCGGTCGACCCAATCTCTCCCAATAGGACAATCCTGCCATCCCAGGAATAAATCCCAATACAGGCCCGGTCGACCCAATCTCTCCCCATAGGACAATCCTGCCATCCCAGGAATAAATCCCAATACAGGCCCGGTCGACCCAATCTCTCCCCATAGGACAATGCTGCCATCCCAGGAATAAATCCCAATACAGGCCCGGTCGACCCAATCTCTCCCCATAGGACAATCCTGCCATCCCAGGAATAAATCCCAATACAGGCCCGGTCGACCCAATCTCTCCCCATAGGACAATCCTGCCATCCCAGGAATAAATCCCAATACAGGCCCGGTCGACCCAATCTCTCCCCATAGGACAATCCTGCCATCCCAGGAATAAATCCCAATACAGGCCCGGTCGACCCAATCTCTCCCCATAGGACAATCCTGCCATCCCAGGAATAAATCCCAATACAGGCCTGGTCGACCCAATCTCTCCCCATAGGACAATCCTGCCATCCCAGGAATAAATCCCAATACAGGCCCGGCCGACCCAATCTCTCCCCATAGGACAATCCTGCCATCCCAGGAATAAATCCCAATACAGGCCTGGTCGACCCAATCTCTCCCCATAGGACAATCCTGCCATCCCAGGAATAAATCCCAATACAGGCCCGGTCGACCCAATCTCTCCCCATAGGACAATGCTGCCATCCCAGGGATAAATTCCAGTGAATACAGGCCCGGTCGACCCAATCTCTCCCCATAGGACAATCCTGCCATCCCAGGAATAAATCCCAATACAGGCCCGGTCGACCCAATCTCTCCCCATAGGACAATCCTGCCATCCCAGGAATAAATCCCAATACAGGCCCGGTCGACCCAATCTCTCCCCATAGGACAATCCTGCCATCCCAGGAATAAATCCCAATACAGGCCCGGTCGACCTAATCTCTCCCCATAGGACAATCCTGCCATCGCAGGAATAAATCCCAATACAGGCCCGGTCGACCCAATCTCTCCCCATAGGACAATGCTGCCATCCCAGGGATAAATTCCAGTGAACACAGGCCTGGTCGACCCAATCTCTCCCCATAGGACAATCCTGCCATCCCAGGAATAAATCCCAATACAGGCCCGGTCGACCCAATCTCTCCCCATAGGACAATCCTGCCATCCCAGGAATAAATCCCAATACAGGCCCGGTCGACCCAATCTCTCCCCATAGGACAATCCTGCCATCCCAGGGATAAATCCAAGTGAATACAGGCCTGGTCGACCCAATCTCTCCCCATAGGACAATCCTGCCATCCCAGGAATCAGTCTGGTGAACCATCGCTGCGCTCCCTCCATGGCAAGTATATCCTTTCTTAGATAAAGAGACCAAAAGCCCGCACGATACTCCAGGTGTGGTCTCGCCAAGGCCTTGTACAGCTGTAGTTAGATATCCTTACTCCTGTACTCACCAATAATCATAGAAACCCTACAGTACAGAAAGAGGCCATTCGGCCCATCGAGTCTGCACCGACCACAATCCCACCCAGGCCCTACCCTCAATACTTCAGACCCGCGGCCATTTAATGCTCTGAGGAGCCTTAACTGGCCGGAGACAGGTTTTTGGCCCATCTCACAGGAGTACTCGGGTCTGGGAATGCCAGGAGCAGCAATGAAGATGTACTGCCATTTCTACCCACTACGCCAGGCCTCCTACCCCAGCCACTACTTCCCCTCTCCCTCCTCATCTCCCATTTCCTTCTATCCCTGTCTTCCTTCTTATTTTGTTCATTCGTGTCGCTGGCTGGGCCAGCATTTATTGCCCATCCCTAGTTGCCCTTGAACCGAGTGTCTCACTCGGCCATTTCAGAGGGCAATCGACAGTCGACCACATTGTTGTGGCTCTGGAGTCACATGTAGGCCAGACCAGGTAAGGACATAAGTGAACCAGATGGGATTTTCCAACAATCGACAATGGTTTCATGGTCATCAGTAGATTCTTAATTCCAGATTTTTTTTGACTGAATTAAAATTCCACCAACTGCTGTGGTGGGATTCGAACCCGGGTCCCCAGAACGTTCGCGGAGTTGCTGGATTAATAGGGGCGGCACGGTAGCACAGTGGTTAGCACTGCTGCTTCATAGCTCCAGGGGCCTGGGTTCGATTCCTGGATTGGGTCACTGTCTGTGTGGAGTTTGCACATTCTCCTCGTGTCTGCGTGGGTTTCCTCCGGGTGCTCCGGTTTCCTCCCACACTCCAAAGATGTGCTGGTTAGGTTGATTGGCCAGGTTAAAAATTGCCCCTTAGTGTCCTGAGATGCGTAGGTTAGAGGGATTAGTGGGTAACTATGTAGGGATATGGGGGTAGGGCCTGGGTGGGATTGTGGTCTGTGCAGACTTGATGGGCCGAATGGCCTCTTTCTGTACTGTAGGGGTTCTATGATATTTCTATGAATAGTCTAGCGAGAATACCACGAGGCCATCTTTTCTGTACCCTCTCCAAAGCCTCCACGTCCTTCTGGTAGTGGCGACAAGAACAGTACCCAATATTCCAAATGCGGCCTAACTACAATTTGATTCGAACCTGGGTCCCCAGAAAGTTAGCTGAGTTTCTGTTCTCCCTATCCCACTTGGAATACTGTGCACAGTTCCGGTCTCCCTATCCCACATGGAATACTGTGCACAGTTCCGGTCTCCCTATCCCACTTGGAATACTGTGCACAGTTCCGGTCTCCCTATCCCACTTGGAATACTGTGCACAGTTCCGGTCTCCCTATCCCACTTGGAATACTGTGCACAGTTCCGGTCTCCCTATCCCACTTGGAATACTGTGCACAGTTCCGGTCTCCCTATCCCACATGGAATACTGTGCACAGTTCCGGTCTCCCTATCCCACTTGGAATACTGTGCACAGTTCCAGTCTCCCTATCCCACTTGGAATACTGTGCACAGTTCCGGTCTCCGTATCCCACTTGGAATACTATGCACTGTTCCCATCTCTATATCCCACTTGGAGTACTATGCACTGTTCCCGTCTCTATATCCCACTTGGAATACTGTGCACAGTTCCGGTCTCCGTATCCCATTTGGAATACTGTGCACAGTTCCGGTCTCCCTATCCCACTTGGAACACTGTGCACAGTTCCGGTCGCTGTATCCCACTTGGAATACTGTGCACAGTTCCAGTCTCCCTATCCCACTTGGAATACTGTGCACAGTTCCGGTCTCCCTATCCCACTTGGAATACTGTGCACAGTTCCAGTCTTCCAATCCCACTTGGAATACCGTAGACAGGTACGACCTTCATATATGGGGGCACTGGACAATATCCCAAAATAATTGAGCCTGCCTCACACTCCTTCCCCATATCCCTTACACCCCAGGGTGGCCAGGGACTGGCCTCAGGGAACATCTCATCCCAATCCGTGACCCGAACAACTCTGGCACCCACGCATGCCCAGTTGCCCAGTCTGGCCAGCCTCGGTGACAGAGTGAGATGGCGCACTCACCCTTACGGATGGCTTCTTTCCCAGCTTCCGTCTGGGAATCGCGTCCTGGGCAATGGACGAGGACTTTCTCAGACTCCGACATCCGGCGGTGGGGGTCGCTAAGGAACGTGGAAAGGGATCAGCCAAGAGCTGGAGCCGGGTGTAACGGCCAGTGGCCTAGAGGGAGAGAGAGAGAGAGAGGAGGTGAAAGCAAAATAAGCCGCAGGCTTCAATTACATTTATTTACAACACTCCCATGTGTTCCTATTCCCCTCCAACACCATTCCTTCTCCGACTGAAAGTTCCCGGGGTAGGTGAAGGATCACGATTTTAGAATGTTTTGGGAATTTTTGACATACACCATTTCGCAATGTAAGAAGCCTCAATCTTAGGCCCACTTTCCCTCCATTTTACATTGCTTTAGCTTCCACCTTACTCAAAATCCACCCAAGAATCCTTCCCAAGTCATAGAATCCCTGCAGTGACCATTTGGCCCATCGAGTCTGTGCTGACTCTCTGACAGAGTGCCTTACCCAGGCCCTCTCCCCCAGCCTATCCCTGTACATTTACTATGTACAGGCACGTTTCCCAGGCACATTTACTATGGCCAATCCACCTAACCTGCACATCTTTGGACACTAAGGGGCAATTTAGCATGGCCAATCCACCTAACCTGCATATCTTTGGACACTAAGGGGCAATTTAGCATGGCCAATCCACCTAACCCGCACATCTTTGGATACTAAGGGGCAATTTAGCATGGCCAATCCACCTAACCTACACATCTTTGGATACTAAGGGGCAATTTAGCATGGCCAATCCACCTAACCTGCACATCTTTGGACACTAAGGGGCAATTTAGCATGGCCAATCCACCTAACCCGCACATCTTTGGATACTAAGGGGCAATTTAGCATGGCCAATCCACCTTACCTACACATCTTTGGATACTAAGGGGCAATTTAGCATGGCCAATCCACCTAACCTGCACATCTTTGGACACTAAGGGGCAATTTAGCATGGCCAATCCACCTTACCTACACATCTTTGGATACTAAGGAGCAATTTAGCATGGCCAATCCACCCAACCTGCATATCTTTGGGCACTAAGGGGCAATTTAGCATGGCCAATCCACCCAATCTGCACATCTTTGGGCACTAAGGGTCAATTTAGCATGGCCAATCCACCTAACCTGCACATCTTTGGAGTGTGGGAGGAAACGGGAGCACCCGGAGGAAACCCACGCAGACACTGGGAGAACGTGCAAACTCCACACAGACAGTGACCCGAGGCCAGAATTGAACCCGGGTCCCTGGCGCTGTGAGGCAGCAATGCTAACCACTGTACCACCAAAACTTACACTAAGGTTGATATGAGACAAGGCATCTCGAGAATTTGTTATAATAGAGGTTAATCCAAACAAGTGCAAGGTGTTGCATTCTGGAAGATCAAATTCAGGTGTGAATTATACGGTAAACGGCAGAACGTGTAGAAGCATTGACATGCAGAGGGATCTGGGCGTACTGGTCCACGGGTCTCTGAAAGTGGCAACACAGGTGGATAAGGTGGTCAAGAAGGCATATGGCATGATTGCCTTTATCGGTCGGGGCACCGAGTATAAAAGTTGGCAAGTCATGTTGGCAGCTGTACAAAACTTTAGTTAGGCCGCATTTGGAATATTGCGTGCAGTTCTGGTCGCCACACTACCAGAAGGACATGGAAGCTTTGGAGAGAGTACAAAGATGTTGCCTGGTCTCGAGGGTGTTGGTTATGAGGAGAGGTTGAATAAACTAGAATTGTTTTGACTAGAAAGATGGAGGCTGAGGGGAGACCTGGTCTACAGAATGATGAGAGGCACAGACAGGGTGGATAGTCAGAGGCTTTTCCCCCAGGGTGGAAGTGTCAATTACAAGGGGGCACAGGTTCAAGGTGAGAGGGGGGAAGTTTAGGGGCAACATGTGGGGAAAGCTTTTCACACAAGAAGGTGGGTGCCTGGAACGTGTTGGCAGTGAAGGTGGTGGAAGCGGGCACAATAGCAACACTCAAGGGGTATCTTGATAGGCACATGAACGGGAGGTGAATAGAGGGATAGAAAACACGTATCGGCACAGGCTTGGTGGGCTGAAGGGCCTGTTCCTGTGCAATATTGTTCTTTGTACACACACAAAGGTTTAGACCAGGATACCTGGCTACCCTTTGGAGTCTCAATGGCGTTGGCAGTTCTCCACGACGGAAGACTTTACTGAAATAATTCCTCAGACCCCGGTGTCCCTTCACCAGCTTCCCTTTATTTACAAACTCTATTCCACTCCGAAGAGCGCTTCAGGTAGAGTCAGAAGCCACAACCCGGAGAGTCAGGAGCCCTGACACTCCTCAATATATTTTTATAACGGTGAAACTTCAGGCAGGCGATCCTTACCTCAATCAGGGAGCTCACACTCAAGAGACCCACCTCATGTCCCTCAGTGCGTTCCATCCACCTACCTACTGTAGTTGTCTATCTAAGTGATGTACTGATTACAGGAGCATCTAAATCGGAGCACCTAGCTAATCTTTAAGAAGTTTTAAATTGATTAAATAAATTGACCTCCAAGGTAAAAGAGTGAGGAAAAACCTGGAACATTTTGACACATCGAAACTAGAAGCAGGAGGAGGCCATTCGGCCCTTCGAGCTGCTCCGCCATTCATTATGATCACGGCTGATCATCAAATTCAATATCCTGATCCCCCCCCTTCCCCCCCATATCCCTCGACCCCTTTAGCCCCAAGAGCGATATCTAATTTCCTCTTGAAATCACACAATGTTTTGGCCTTAACTACTTTCTGTGGGAGTGAATTCCACACATTCACCACCCTCTGGGTGAAGAAATTTCTCCTCACCTCAGTCCTAAAAGGTTTATCCCTTATCCTCCAGCTATGACCCCTAGTTCTGGATTCCCCCACCATCGGGAACATTCTTTCTGAATCTACCCTGTCGAACCCTATTAGAATTTTATAAGTTTCTATGAGATCCCCTCTCACTCTTCTAAACTCCAGTGAATATAATCCTCACCAACTCAATCTCTCCTCAAATGACAGACCTGCCATCCCAGGAATCAGCCGGGTAAACCTTCGCTGTACACCCTCTATAGCAAGGACATCCTTCCTCAGATAAGGAGACCAAAACTGCACACAATACTCCAGGTGTGGCCTCACCAACGCCCTGTACAATTGCAGCAAAACATCCCTATCCCTATACTCAAACCCTCTCGCTGTGAAGGCCAACATACCATCTGCCTTCTTTATTGCCTGCTGTACCTGCGCGCTTACTCTCAGCGACTGATGCACGAGGGCTCCAAGGTCTGGCTGAGTTTCCGCCTCTCTCAATTTACACCCATTCCAGTAATAATCTGCCTTCCTATTATTGCTGCCAGAGTGGATAACCTCACATTTATCCACATTAAACTGCATCTGCCATGCAGATACCCACACACTCAGCCTGTCCAAATCACACTGAAGCATTTAAACACAATTCCTTACAAGATAAATTAATCAGGGCATTTCCTGATCCTATGGACTGGGGTGGGCACAATAAGTAGTCTCACAACACCAGGTTAAAGTCCAACTGGTTTATTTGGAATCACGAGGTTTCAGCACTGCTCCGTCAGGTGACTCACCTCCTGAAGGAGCAGTGCTCCAAAAGCTCGTGATTCCAAATAAACCAGTTGGACTTTAACCTGGTGTTGTGAGACTACTTATTGTGCCCACTCCAGTCCATAGGATCAGGAAATGCCCTGATTAATTTATCTTGTAAGGAATTGTGTTTGAGGTCCAATTCTTGTGTAATATTGCGAATAATTCAATTGTTATTGAAATGTGTTCCTCCGAATCTTAAAGAGGAGGGATGTGGCAGTGTGCACCTTTAAGGGGCAAGTTCACGCAGGGTCACGTGATCCATTTGGCCGCTTGGGCCAGAGTGCTAGAATCCAGGAGCTGAGTGCAGGTTTTCCCCAGCAATAAGGAGTCTGGGCACGTTATCTTCACTCTCTGTAAACAGCAACTCACCCCAATAAATGGTTCATTCATTAATCTACTTGGTGTTCGCTCAACTTTGCAAGATACTACACACCTACATAAAACCCTCTCTCACACACGCACACACACAATCCTCTCTCTCACACACCCACAGACTGTCCTCTCTCACACACACACACACAATCCTCTCTCACATACACACACACACAATCCTCTCTCACACGCACAAAACAATCTCTCTCTCTCACACACACTATCCTCTCTCTCACACACACACGCACACACAATCCTCTCTCACATGCACACACAATCCTCTCTCTCACCCACACACACAATCCTCTCTCTCTCACACACACACAATCCTCTCTCACTCGCACAAAACAATCTCTCTCACACACAATATCCTCTCCCTCACACACACACAATCCTCTCTCACTCGCACAAAACAATCTCTCTTCACACACACTATCCTCTCTCTCTCACATACACACACTATCCTCTCTCACACGCACACACAATCCTCTCTCACTCGCACAAAACAATCTCTCTCTCACACCCGCACACTCAATCCTCTCTCACACCCACACACCCAATCCTCTCTCACGCACACACACTATCCTCTCTCACACCCGCACACTCAATCCTCTCTCACACCCACACACACAATCCTCCCTCTCTCACACACACAGACTATCCTCTCTCACACAAACAGTCCTCTCTCACACACGCAATCATCTCTCACACACAATCCTCTCTCACACACGCATAATCCTCTCTCTCACACATGCACAATCCTCCCTCTCTCTCACACACACACACTCACACATACACAATCCTCTCTCACACACACAATCTTTTCTCACACACACATAATCCACCCTCTCACACACACATAATCCTGCCTCTCTCTCTCACACACATACAGTCCTCCCTCTTTCACACACACAATCCCCTCTCCCTCTCATTCTCTCTCCCTCACACACACACAATCCCCTCTCTCTCTCTTTCTCTCACGCACACACTCAATCCTCTCTCTCTCTCACACAGACACAATCCTCCCACTCACACACACACACAATCCTCTCTCACACACACTCTCTCTCTCACACACACTCTCTCTCTCTCGCACACACTCTCTCTCTCTCTCACACACACTCTCTCTCACACACACTCTCTCTCTCACACACACTCTCACACACACTCTCACACACACATACACTCTCTCTCACACACACACTCTCTCTCTCTCTCACACACACACTCTCTCTCTCACACACACACAATCCTCTATCTTTCACACACACAATCCTCTCTCTCTCTCAGACACACACACAATCCTCCCTCTCACACACACAGATACACACAATCCTCTCTCTATTTCACTCACACAATCCTCTCTCTCTCACACACACACACAATCCTCTCTCACACAAACAATCCTCTCTCTCACATACACAATCCTCTCTCTCACACACACACAATCCTCTCTCTCACAAACACACACAATCCTCTCTCTCACACACGCAATCCTCTCTCTCACATACACGATCCTCTCTCACACACACAATCCTCTCTCTCACACACACAATCCTCTCTCTCACACACACAATCCTCTCTCTCACATACATGATCCTCTCTCTCACACATACACACAATCCTCTCTCTCACACACACAATCCTCTCTCTCACATACACGATCCTCTCTCTCACACATACACACAATCCTCTCTCACACACACACACAATCCTCTCTCTCACACACACAGTCCTCTCTCTCTCTCTTACACACTCTCTCTCACTCTCTCTCACACACATACACAATCCTCTATCTTTCACACACACAATCCTCCCTCTCTCTCACACAGACACACACACAATCCTCTCTCTCACACAGACACACACACAATCCTCTCTCACACACACACTCTCTCTCTCACACACACACTCTCTCTCTCTCACACACACACTCTCTCTCACACTCTCTCTCTCACACACACACAATCCTCTATCTTTCACACACACAATCCTCCCTCTCTCTCTCACACAGACACACACATAATCCTTCTCTCGCACATATACAATCCTCTCTCCCACACATTCACAATTCCTTCGCTCTTACATACACAATCCTTTCTCTCTCTCACACACATTCTCTCTCTCTCACTCACACATATAATCCTTCTCTCACACACACACACACACACCCTCATGCACACACACATAACCCTGTCTCACTCACACACACACAACCCTCTCTCTTACACACACAACCCTCTCTCTCTCTCTCACACAGACAGACACACACACAATACTCACTCTCTCAGACTCACAATCCTTCTCTCTCACACATACACACAATCCTCTCTCTCTCACACACAATCCTCTCTCTCTAACACTCATAACTCCTCCGCAATTCTTTCTCTCTCTCACATACATTTCTCACTCTCTCTCACACACATAAACCTTCTCCCACACACACACACACGTGCAATCCTCTTTCACACACACAATCCTTTCTCTCTCACACACACACAACCCTCTCTCACACAACAATCCTCTCTCTCACACACACACACTCTCTCTCTCACACACACACAATCCTCTTGCTCACACACACACTCTCTCACTCTCACACATACACACACACACGCACACGCACAATCCTCTCTCTCTCTCACATGCATTAACAATCCACACAGAATGATTTATTCCCAGTTACAAAGCTTAATACATTCTGAAGTTTAAAACATCCCAGACAATTTAATCTGAATGTTACACCAGAACAGAGTCTCAAAAATACAAAGCAAATTTCATTCTGTCTCTCTGTCAACATCCCTCCCATAAACTCACTCTGTCTCCACCTCTCTCACTCTCTATCTGTCTTGCTGTCTTTCACATTCTGTCTCTCTCTGTCTCTCTTTCTCCCTTACTCTGTCTGTCTCTCTCTCTCTCCCTTACTCTGTCTATCTGTCTCTCTCTGTTAACAACCGCCCCCCCCTCCCCCGTCTCCGTCTCTCTCACTCTCTATTTATCTCGCTGTCTCTCTCTCTCTCGCTGTCTGTCTCTCCCTGTCTGTTTCAGTCTCTCTCTCTCTCTCTCTCCCTCTGTCTCTCTCTCAGTCTCTCTCACTCTCTATCGCACTCTCTGTTTGTCTGTCTGTCTCTCTCTCTGTCTTTCCCTCTCTCTGTCTTTCCTTCTTTCTGTCTCTCTCTCTGTCTATTTCTCTCTCTGTCTCTCTCTCTCTGTCTCTCTCTCTCTCTGCCTCTCACTCACTCTCTATCGCTCGGTCTCTCTCTCGGTCTCTCTCTCGGTCTCTCTGTCTCTCACTCTCTATCGCTCTCTCTGTCTCTTTCTCTCTCTGTCTCTCTGTCTCTCACTCGCTCTCTCTCTCTCTGTCTCTCTGTCTCTCACTCACTCTCTATCGCTCTCTCTCTCTTGTAAGTTGTATCTCCAGCTGGATGCTGCAGTGACAGTTTTGTGCAAATGGTTTTGTTCAGTAACACACGTACCTTTCACTCCGGGATCGACACAGCTCTGTGCACATGTAAAACACAATCTTCCTTTCTCTAGATGATAGTTTGGGTGCGAGCGTTCTCTCTTTTTCACGAGGTCTCTTCTATGCGCTGCTTCCCTGCATGTGAAAGTGACAGAGATCTGTTCCTTACCCTCGCTCTCTCGCTCTTTCTCTCTGTCTCACTCTCCCTCTTTCCCTCTGTTTCTTTCTGTCTGTCACTCTCTCTCACTCTCTCTGTCTCTCTCACTCTGTCTCTTCCTGTCTCTGTGTCCCTCTATCTCTCTATGTTTCTCTCTCTGTCTGTCACTCTGTCTCTACCTCCCTGTCTGTCTCTCTCAATCGGTCTGTCTCTCTCTCTTTCTCTCTCCTGTGTTAATTGTTCTCTCCCAGGTCACTGCCCAGTTTACGTGAAGCTGACAGGAGATGGAGCTGTCAGAATTTCCGGAGCTCTGGAATACAAAAGTGAAAAGCTAAATCCTGGCACATGGCCTGAGCTCAGCAAAGTACCAATCCAAAAACCAGTCCAAACCCAACTGAAAACAGAGCCCCAACCTAAACCCAACCCCAAACTCAAACCAAAACCCAACCCCAAACCCATACCCAAAACCAAACCTAAACCTAAACCCAACCCCAAACTCAAACCAAAACCCAAACCCAAACCCAAACCCGAACACGACCCAACCTAAACCCAACCCAAACCCAAACCCAACCCAAACCCAAACCCAAACCCAACCCAAACCAAAACCCAAACCCAAACCAAAACCCAAACACAAATCCAAACCTGAACCCAACCCGAAACCCAAACCCAAACCTAAACCCAACCCCAAAGTCAAACCAAAACCCAAACCCAAACCCACCCCAACCCAAACCCAAACCCAACCTAAGCCCAACCCCAACCCCAACCCAAACCTGAACCCAAACCAAACCCAATCCCAAGCCAAAACCAACCCCAAACCCAAACCCAAACCAAAACCCAAACCCAAACCGAAACCTGAACCCAACCCTAAACCCAAACCCCAACCCTAAACCCAACCCCAAACTCAAACCCAACCCCAACCCCAAACCCAACCCCAAACCCAACCCCAAACCCAAACTCAACCCAAACCCAACCCAACCCAAACCCAACCCCAACCCCAACCCAAACCCAAACACAAACCCAACACAAACCCAAACACAAACCCAAACCAAACCCAAACCCAACCCAAACTCAAACCCAACCCAAACCCAAACCCAACCCAAACCCAACCCAAACCTGACTCAACCCAAACCCAAACACAACCCCAAACCCAACCCAAACCCAAACACTAACCCAACCTAAACCCAACCTCAAACCCAAAGCAAAACCCAAACCCAAACCCAACCCAATCCCAAACCCAAACCCAAACCCAAACCCAAACCCAAACCCAACCCAAACCCAACCCAAACCCAACACAAACCCAAACCCAAACCCAACCCAAACCCAACCCAATCCAAACCCAAACCCAACCCAAACCCAACCCCAAACCCAAACCCAAACCCAACCCAAACCCAACCCAAACCCAACACAAACCCAAACCCAAACCCAACCCAAACCCAACCCCAACCCAAACCCAAACCCAACCCAAACCCAACCCCAAACCCAAACCCAACCCCAAAGCCAAACCCAAACACAAACCCAACACAAACCCAAACACAAACCCAAACCAAACCCAAACCCAACCCAAACTCAAACCCAACCCAAACCCAAACCCAACCCAAACCCAACCCAAACCTGACCCAACCCAAACCCAAACACAACCCCAAACCCAAACCCAACCCAAACCCAAACACTAACCCAACCTAAACCCAACCTCAAACTCAAAGCAAAACCCAAACCCAAACCCAACTCAATCCCAAACCCAAACCCAACTCCAAACCCAAACCAAACCCGACCCAACCCAAACCCAACCCAAACCCAAACCCAAACCCAACCCAAACCCAACCCAAACCTGGCCCAACTCAAACCCAAACCCAAACCCAACACCAAACCCAACCCTGAACCCAAACCAAACCCAACCCCAAATCCAACCCAAGCCCAAATCCAACCCAAACCCAACCCAAACTCAAACCCAACCCAAACCCAAATCCAACCCAAACCCAAACCCAAACCCAACCCCAAACCCAAACCCAAATCCAACCCAAACCCAACACAAACCCAAACCCAACCCAAACCTAACACAAACCCAAACCCAACCCCAAACCCAAACCCAACCCAAACCCAAACCCAACCCAAACCCAACCCAAACCCAAATGCAACCCAACACAAACCCAAACCCAAACCCAACCGCAAACCAAAACCCAAACCCAAACCCGACCCAACCCAAACTCAACCCAAACCCAAACCCAACCCAAACCCCAACCCAAACGCCAACCCAAACCCCAACCCAAACCCAACCCCAATCCCAACCCCAACCCAAACCCAACCCAACCCCAAACCCAAACCCAAACCCAACACAAACCCAACCCCAACCCCAAACCCAACCCAAACCCAACCCCAAACCCAAACCCAACCCAACACAAACCCAAACACAAACCCAAACCCAAACCCAACCCCAACTCCAAACGAAAACCCAAACCCAAACCCAACGCAAACCCGACCCAAACTAAACCCAACCCAAACCCAACCCCAACCCCAAAACCCAAGTCAAACCCTAACCCAAACCCAAACCCAAACCCAACCCCAATCCCAACCCCAACCCAAACCCAACCCAACCCCAAACCCAAACCCAAACCCAACACAAACCCAACCCCAAACCCAAACCCAACCCAAACCCAACCCCAAACCCAAACCCAACCCAACACAAACCCAAACACAAACCCAAACCCAACCCCAACTCCAAACCAAAACCCAAACCCAACCCAAACTAAACCCAACCCAAACCCAACCCCAACCCCAAACCCAAGTCAAACCCTAACCCAAACCCAACCCCAACCCAAATCCAACCCCAACCCAAACCCATACCCAACACAAACCCAACCCAAACCCAACCCAACCCAACCCCAACCCCAAACCCAACCCAAACCCAAACCCATCCCCAACCCAAACCCAGCCCAACCCAACCCAACCCAACGCAACCCAAAATCAAACCCAAACCCAAACTCAAACCCAAACCCAAATCCAATCCCACGCCCAACCCCAAACCCAAACCAAACCAAACCCAACCCAAACCCAAACCCAAACCCAACCCCAACCCCAACCCCAACCCCAACCCAAACCCAACCCCAACCCCAACCCAAACCCAACCCCAAACTCAAACCAAACCCAAACCTGAATCCAAACCCAAACCCAAACCCAACCCCAACCCCAACCCCAACCCCAACCCAAACCCAACCCCAACCCCAACCCAAACGCAACCCCAAACTCAAAACAAACCAAACCCAAACCCAAACCCAACTTAAAACCCAACCCAAACCCGACCCAAACCGAAACACAACCCCAAACCCAACCCAAACCCAAACACTAACCCAACCCAATGCCAACCCCAAACTCAAACCAAACCCAAACCCAAACCTGAACCCAAGCCAAATCCAACCCAAAACCAACACACAACCCAAACCCAAACCCCAACCCAAACCCAACCACCCAACCAAACCCAACCCCAACCCAAACCAAAACCCAAACCCAAAACTCATCCCAAACTCAAACCATATAAAACTCCAACTCAAAGCAAATACCCAAACCCAAACACAAACAACCCAAAACCCACCCAAACACAACCCAAACAACCCAACACACTACCCAACCTAAACCCAACCCCAAAACTCAAACCAAAACCCAACTCAAACTCAACTCAAAAAACCCAAACCCAAACCCAAACCCCCAAACCCAAATCCAACCAAAACCCAACCCAAACCCAACACAAACCCAAACACAAACCCAACCCCAAACCCAAACCCAACCCAAACCCAAACCCAACCCAAACCCAACTCCAAACCCAAACCCAACCCCAAACCCAAACCCAACCCAAACCCAACCCAACCCAAACCCAACTCCAAACCCAAACCACCCAACCCAACCCAAACCCAACTCCAAACCCAAACCCAAACCCAACCCAAACGCAACCCCAAACCCAAACGCAACCCAACACAAACCCAAACCCAACCACAAACCAAAACCCAAACCCAAACCCAAACCCAAACCCAAACCCGACCCAACCCAAACCCAACCCAAACCCAACCAAAACCCAACTCAAACCCCAACCCAAACCCCAACCCAAACCCAATCCCAACCCAAACCAAACCCAACCCAACCCAAACCCAAACCCAAACCCAACACAAACCCAACCCCAAACCCAAACCCAACCCAAACCCAACCCCAAACCCAAACCCAAACCAAACCCAACCCCAAACCCAAACCCAACACAAACCCAAACCCAAACCCAACCCCAACTCCAAACCAAAACCCAAACCCAACCCAAACCCGACCCAAACCAAACCCAACCAAAACCCAAACCCAAACCGAACCCCAAGTCAAACCCTAACCCGAACCCAGATCCAACCCCAACCCAAACCCAACCCCAACCCAAATCCAATCCCAACCCCAACCCAAAGCCATACCCAACACAAACCCAAACACAACCCAAACCCAACCCAACCCAATCCCAACCCCAAACCCAAACCCAACCCAAACCCAAACCCAACCCCAAGTCAAACCCTAACCCGAACCCAGACCCAACCCCAACCCAAACCCAACCCCAACCCAAATCCAGCCCCGACCCAAAGCCATACCCAACACAAACCCAAACACAACCCAAACCCAACCCAACCCAACCCAACCCCAACCCCAAACCCAAACCCAACCCAAACCCATCCCCAACCCAAACACAGCCCAACCCAACCCAAAATGAAACCCAAACCCAAATCCAAATGCAAACTCAAATCCAAACCCAAACCCAAACCCAAACGCAAACCCAAACCCAACCCCAACCCCAACCCAAACCCAAACCCAAACACAAACCAATCCCAAACCCAACCCCAAACTCAAACCAAACCTGAATCCAAACCCAACCCAAACCCAAACCCAACCCAAACCCAACCCAAACCCAACCCAAACCCAAACCCAAACCCAACCTAAACCCAAACCCAACCCAAACCCAAACCCAACCCAAACCCAACCCAAACCCGACACAAACCCAAACACAACCCCAAACCCAACCCAAACCCAAACACTAACCCAACCCAATGCCAAACCCAAACTCAAACCAAACCCAAACCTGAACCCAAACCAAACCCAACCCAAAACCAAACACAACCCAAACCCCAACCTAAACCCAACCCCAAACTCAAACCAAAACCCAAACTCAACCCCAAACTCAAACCAAAACCCAAACTCAAACCAAAACCCAAACCCAAACCTGAACCCAAATCAAACCCAACCCAAACCCAAACCCAACCCAAACCCAAACCCAACACAAACCCAACCCAAATCCAAACCCAACCCCAACCCAAACCCAAACTCAACCCCAAACTCAAACCAAAACCCAAACTAAAAGCAAAACCCAAAGCCAATCCAAACCCAAACCCAACCCAAACCCAAACCCAACGCAAACCCAAACCTAAACCCAAACCCAACCCCAAACTCAAACCCAAATCCAACCCAAACCCAACATAATCCCAACCCAACCCAAATCCAACCCAAACCCAAACCCAAATCCAACCCCAAACCCAAACGCAACCCAAACCCAAACGCAAACCAACACACACCCAAACCCAAACCCATCCCCAAACCAAAACCCAAACCCAAACCAAACCCGACCCAAACCAAACCCAAACCCAACCCAAACCCAAACCCAACCCAAACCCAACCCCAAACCCAATCCCAACTCCAACCCAAACACAAACCCAGACCCAAAGCCAAACCCAACCCAAACCCCAACCCCAACCCAAACCCAACCCCAACACAATCCCTAACCCTAACCCGAACCCAAACCCAACCCAAATCCAAACCCAACCCAAACCCAAACCCAACACAAACCCAAACCCAAACCCAACCCAAACCCAACCCCAACCCCAAACCCAACACAAACCCAAATACAAATACAAACTCAAATCCAAACCCAAACCCAAACCCAACCCAACCTCAATCCCAACCCAAACCCAAATCCAAACCCAAC